>NW_010551036.1:98733-126087 GCF_000687285.1 Phaethon lepturus | reverse complement strand
TTCCCTAGGACTTTGCATGTGGATGGTGGATCTCTGTTTATTCTTGTCCACACTCAAACAATTTCAAAATGCTTTAAAAATTTGTCCCTCTCCACAAACATTTCAGCAGAGAGGAGACATAATCAGAGAGGATATATAATAAACATGGGTGTGACACATCAAATTTCTGATTGCAACTAGGCCAAAGGTCAGAGTATGGGTCCCTGAAGCTTACAAACTATTAATGATGGCAAAAGATTCTTATGATCTCTGTTGTGCTTTCCCTGACAATGTGGAGCTACCGAATTCTCAGTTATATCAGCAATGCCACTGTGTTGTAGTGTCCTTTAGTTTGTCCTTAAAACCTTTGAAATGCCTATTTCTTAATAGCGAATGACATATGACAGGAAGAACTGTTTCCAAGCTGCCTAGAGACAGCAATTACTCTCTGCATCTAAGTCTAGGGCAGAAAACAGGTAAACACCAGGTGGAGACAGCAGACAAGGAAAAAACCTGAACAAAAGGCAGAATGGAACAGCAAGTCTTGGACATACCTTTTTCGCTGCAGTAGGTTGATTTCATACAGGCACCTAGCCTGAGTTCTTTCACCCTGTAAGTGGTGCAAAAAAGAGCTCCTGAGACAGAGGAGCAACCCATGATCCTCGGGCAGGATTATCCCCATAATTCTGTGTCCTCCTCAGCTGAACTCAAACCACCACCTCTACCTCTTCTTTTTCCCTCTAATGTGTGTTTGTAAATGGCATTTTCCCTCCTGTTCCGCCTGGGATAAGACAATCCACGTAGGAAACACATGCTTCTGCAGAAAAGGTCAGTGCAGAAGAGCAGCAGACAGTTACAACATTTGGCTAAAAGCAAGCAACTTGGCTGAGTTCCAGAGAGAGACAACCAGCTGGAGAGTTGCTGAGTGAAAAAAAGCAAGTAAGCACCTTTCTTCCAAACTACTTCCCTGTGTAAAGAGAGGCAGCTTTCTTCAGAAGCTGTAAGAAGTCTACTGTGTTCCCCAAATAGTCTTGTTTATACTCCACACAGGGCTTCCAGCATATATTTTCAATAACATAGTTTTGAAGAGAAACACCAGTTATAAGAAACACCAGAAGTGCCAAAGGTTGTCAGGGGCTACTTTTGCCTCCTCTCCTTTTCACTTTCTTTGTCTTTTAGGTATATTTTGTTCCTGTCTGCAGAAAAGGAAGCAATGATAGTGACAGCAGACCAAATGGGAAGGTTTGCTTGAAGCTGTTCTGCTTTAAGTACCAGGCAAACTTTCTTATGTCTCTTTGCATCACAAGCAAAGCCCATGTGCATATGCTTAAAACCCAGCCCCAAGTAACAGCTACCCAGGCCCTTCAGCTATCCTAAGATGTTCTTTCCCCCCTGTGTCAGTCATTAAACCAAAAGTATATCAGCAAAGGGACTGAAAAGGAGTTTCCTCTGTAAGTTCTCTTTAATGCAAACCTCTGTTGCACCTACAAAAATATCCTTGCAGGTGCTCGCTATCCCTGAACGAAAATTTTGCCATGCTAGATTTGCAATAAAAAAATGTGAGGGCCTGGGAATCAGGCTGTCCTTTCATCTCTCTCATGTTACTCAACTG
Source organism: Phaethon lepturus (assembly GCF_000687285.1). NCBI lineage: Eukaryota > Metazoa > Chordata > Aves > Phaethontiformes > Phaethontidae > Phaethon > Phaethon lepturus. The sequence continues at coordinate 124,496 of NW_010551036.1, read as the reverse complement.
AATGAGCGTGAAAAGCACACCAACCCAAAACTGATATGTGTGGCTGAATTAGGTCATAGGTCTCTTGTTAAATGGACATAACAAAGGCACAGTATCATCTATCTGTCACCATTAACGAACAATGGCAATCTCATTCTCTAATCATGACCAGAAATCAAAGAAAACTTGTTTTGATCCGTAAAGCATGAGTTGAAATGATTGTAATCTGCTGCAGGTTTGGCAAGCTAGCTTAAGCCCAGGTCTCCGGGTACAGTCTGCTGAACTGCATGAGGATAAACCCTGTGAACTCAGTCTCACTATCCTGATTGATGTAAAACCACTGCTTTCCTTTCAAAGGATTCGGGGGGGAAGGTTTACATGGACAAGTGTGAGAACCTTATTGACCGGGAACATAAACTTCTATTTCCTCCTACATCAGGGACAGTCAGGATGCGATATCTGCCTTTGTGCAAACAGATGAATGGCTTTAAAGGAATGGGGGGAACACACGTAACTTAGTTTATATGACTGCCTGTCATCTTTCTCACGTGAGGGTCTTTGTAAGTGGGTTCAGGTTAGATAGGAACACATGTTCACACCAGCAAACTTACTTTATGGATAACTGCTCTGCTGATGGCTGTGACCAGCCTTTCTTTTAAGGACACCAGTGATGCTTGTGTTCTCAGGAATACTTATGAAAAATATCAGACAAACAGCATTTGTTCTGGTTCTCTTAACTGGAGAACAGTCTCTTGAAAAGTGGTTAAATATCAAGGACCTGACTTTTGACAAGGAAAAGGCCTAAAAGGGGTAAAATCCCGTACTGCCCTCTCAAAACAAACTCTCTCTCACTCCCTATCAACAATTTAGGTGCTTTAAAAGAGCTGGGCCATTATCTTTACTCAGAAAAGTCAAATCAGACACAGCAGATGATAGACAGAATTTGTTCTCCTCGCAGTTCAGCAGCCACCAAAACAAACTACAAGCTTATCAAGAGGACACAGACAAGTTTGGATGCCACAGTGTTCGCATTGATGCATATACCAAGAGGGATTTCCTACAGACCAGTGAGGGGGCTGAAGTACGTTACAAACATAGAGTCAAACTGAGAATTATTGTTTTAAATAAGGTTACTCCAATACACACACAAGAAAATGGAAATTTGTCCAGACAAAAAAAGTTATGTAACAAATGCTTAAGAAACTGTTTGACTGACTGATTTTTCTAAAGTTTGTGGGGAAAATATTGTGGAATATCGAAATATTTTTCTAGGGTTTTTAAAAAAGTATTCAATTATTTGAGTGCAGATGGGTTTTTGTTCTTATAATTTAAAATTTATCATTTTCCTCCAAATTTTACACTATTTTTATTTGCTGATTTCTGACAGCTATTTCTTATCCTAGAAAATTCAGTTTTGCAGCAGTCTGATACATTGATTTGACTGAGTAAGGAGACATTCTTTTTATCAAGAATTTCAGTGTTTAGAGTGAGAGGGAAGACCTAACAAGAATGAAATCAAGCTGCAAAATGCTACTGAAATTAAATGACCTATCTCTATACAATACTATTGCTGGTCATCTAAAATGTGTTCTCCCTCACACTTGTGGGTCTCAAAAGCATAGATAAATGAGCTAGACTTCTGAGTTGTATCAGAGTTTGGATTTAAGTGTTCCAATGTTTTTGTGTGTCTTCAGCACCAATCCAATGATGCTACTGAAACATATAAAAAGGTCATCTAATTCAACCGCTCCTGCTCAATCAGTCACCTAAAGCAGGCTGTCCAGGACCACATCCAGACCGCTTTTGAGTTTCTCCAGCAATGGAGTCTCTGCAACCTCCCTGGGTAACCTGCTCCAGTGCTCAGTCACCCTAAAAAAAAAAGTGTTTCCTGAAGTTCAAACAGAGCCTCCTGTGTTTCAGTTTGTACCAACTGCCTCTTGTCCTGTCACTGGGCACCACTGAAGAGAGCTTGGCTCTCTACTCTTTGCATACTCCCTTCAGGTATTTGTGCACATTGATGGATTCCCTCTGAGCCTTCTCTTCTACAGGCTGAACGGTCAGCCTCTCCTCATATTACAGATGCTCCAGTTCCTTAACCATTTTTGTGGCCTTTTGCTGGACTCTCTCCAGTATGTCCATGTCTCTCGTACTGGGGAGCCTAGAACTGGACACAGGACTCCAGGTGTGGCCTCAGCAGAGCTGAGTAGAGGGCAAAGATCACCTCCTTCAACCTGCTGGTAATACTTCGTCTAATGCAGTCCAGGATACCAATAGTCTTCTTTGTGGCAAGGGCACATTGCTGGCTTATGGTCAACTTGGTGTCCAACAGGATCTCGAGGTCCTTTTCTGCCATGCTGCTTTCCAGCAGCTGGGTGACCCCCAGCATATATAGCACATGGGATTGCACCTCCCCAGGTATAGGACTTAGCAGTTCCCCATGTTGAGCTTCATGAGGTTCCTGTCAGCCCATTTCTCCAGCCTGCCAAGGTCCCTCTGGCTGGCTGCATGACCCTGAAGGTGATCTGAACCCATTCAGTACATATTGTATATGTCGAGCAGGACAGATTGAGGAAAAGATGTTTCTTTTACTTACTACATCACTATATGTCAGGTATTGTACTAAAGTGACATTTAATGTGACAAGCAGCTATGTTACCAATTATTTTTATTTTCTTGGGCAGCTCAACTCTATATCTCCATTCCATCGTATGCAAAATGGAAAATATAATACTAAATTTTATTTATCTTAATGTGACCAATTAGCTTCCAATCTTCAATGATAATCTCAAACACTACTATGGTAAATGGCTTTTCATAGAATCATAGAATAGCTTGGGTTGCAAGGGACCTTTAAAGGTCATGTAGTCCAACCCCCCTGCAGTGAACAGAGACATCATCAACTAGGTAGGTCAGGTTGCTCAGAACCTCGTACAACCTGATTTTGAATGTTTCCAGGGCTGGCGTGTATACAACCTCTCTGGGCAACATGTGCCAGTGTTTCACCACCCTCATTGTGAAAAATTTCTTCCTTCTATCTAGTCTACACCTGCCCTCTTTTAGTTTAGAACTGTTACCCCCTCTCCTATCACCAGAGGTCCTGCTAAAAAGTCTGTTCCCATCTTTCTCATAGGCCTCCTTTAAGTACTGGAAGGCTGCAATAAGGTCTCACCAGAGCCTTCTCTTTTCCAGGCTGAACAACCCCAACTCTCTCAGCCTGTCCTCCTAGGAGAGGTGTTCCATCCCTCTGATAATTTTTGTGGCCCTCCTCTGGACCCGCTCCAACAGGTCCATGTCTCTTTCCTGTGCTGAGGGCTCCAGAGCTGGATGCAGTACTCCAGGCGGGGTCTCACCAGAGCGGAGTAGAGGGGCAGAATCACCTCTAGACCTTCTTGTTACGCTTCTTTTGATGCAGCCCAGGAGACAGGTGGTCTTCTGGGCTGTAAGCGCACATTGCCGGCACATGTCCAGCTTTTTATCTACCAGTACACCCAAGTCCTTCTCAGCAAGATCCCTTCATCCCCCAGCCTGTATTGATACCAGGGGTTGCCCTGACCCAGGTGCAGGACCCTGCACTTGGCCTTGTTGAACCTCACGAGGTTCATATGGGCCCACTTCTCCAGCTTGTCCGGGACCCTCTAGATGGTATCCCGCCCCTCAGGCGTGTCAACTGCACCACTCAGTTTGGTGTCATCTGCAAACTTGCTGAGGGTGCACTCTATCCCATTGTCTATGTAATTGATGAAGATATTAAAGAGTACTTGTCCCGGTATGGACCCCTGAGGGACACCACTCGTCACTGACTCCATCTGGACATTGAGCTGTTGACCACTACCCTCTGGGTGTGACCATCCAACCAATTCCTCATACACCCAACAGTCCACCCATCAAATCCACATCTCTCCAATTTAGAGAGCAGGATGTTGTGGGGGACCATGTCAAAGACCTTACCGAAGCCCAGATTTTATGTCCTTAATATTTACAAGTCTTTGTAGGCAAGAGATGCTAGGAAATGCTTAAGAGTCATTGTGCAAGGCACAGAAAGAGTATCAGTTAATTACATATTGAATTTGCTGTGCTGATGGCAAGATCTATTGCAGGGGAGGAAGCATATGTAGTTCTGTAGAGACTACAGTTTGCACTGGTGGTAGCAAGGCAAGTTTAAGCCTAAGTACTATGGCTATGGTACTGTCTACTCTAATACTCTAACAGTAACAAGAACCTTCTCTCAGTTAGGACTTTATCATGAGTTAGCTAACTTCAGGTGGAAATTCATTCCCGCATTCCTGTTTCCTTCCTTCCCTCCATAAAACAGAACCAAGAGCAAAAATCTGATATTTGAGGATACTGATTTTATTATTTTCTTATTTAGCCATTTTCCAGTGTAGTTCAGCTTTCAGAAGTGAACCCTAAATATGGAGCCTACATGGAATTCCATACTTATCATATACTCTTTGGTAGTACCCTCTCTGATTCAACTTACTTATTTGAAAATTAAAAATGTCTAGCTCCACATTAACTGTTAATTTCACAAATTTAACCTGGGGACTAAGAGGCAAGCAGTCTTGTTTCTTGTTGTCCCAATTTAGTCATCCTATAAAATAAAATGTTGCAAAGTACATATCAAAACAGTAACAGATCAGCAGTGCATGATGACAGAGCTCACACATCAGTACAATGATTTTAAATGGTAGCAAATAAAACAAATATATTCAACTGTGATGAGTTTCAAAATCAGATATCAATGGCTCTTCTCCCTGACTGGATTACTGAAATTTTTAAAGCATGGAAATTACAAATACGTCAAATAAGAAAATTCTTTTTGATGCAGCTTTTCAGATCCTAATCATCAGACAAATTTAAGGACTGATAAACATTTATGAATATAAAAATCTTCTCAACTCAAAAAAGCATTCCAGGAATAGCATGGAGTGAGGGATGCGATCTTCACAAATTCTTCTCTGAAGAATTCAAAAAATATCTCTAGATACCATATTCAACAGTTCAGTAACACCACTGAATATTATATGGTCAGGTTCCCAAAAGGTACGAAGAGCTAGCCATATTGATAAGTCTGGTTACCTTTGTAACTCTTGCTGCTTTCTGAAGTAGAGGATGGGGAGAACAAGCTAAAGTAACATCTCATAGTGAGTTGAGAATGAAGAGAGGAAGTTGAGCTAATGAAAAATGCATGGGTAGTGGAGGGAATTTGATGGGTGGAAAGGAAGCAAAAGCCCTTCAGAATGAGGAAAATATTTAGTGAGTAAGGAGAACTGAAGGCACAGCCCAGAAAAAATCAGAAGTAAACAAAAAAAAAAATTAATAAATAGGAAAAAAAAAGAAAGAATATTAAGAGGAAATAATCAGTACAGTCTCTCATTTACACTTTAGGGAGTTTGTATTTACAGTATCTTAAATTTTAATCTTATTTGGAATCGGACTAGTTACAGAAAATATGAACCTCATGCCTGTGAAAAAACATCCTGCATTAGAACTCAGCTACTCTGTGACCAGCACTTTTCAGTAAACTTTCTTGACATGCTAAAAATCTTTCTGGATTTCTCATTGAAAAGTAGCCCTAACTTTGAGATTTGGAAGCATCCGGTTCATACTGCAAATGGGCAATTGAAGTGAAAGCAGAAGGCAGATTTCCAAAGCAATACTGAGTGACAGAATTGAGTTCCTTTTGTTTTCTGTAATTACAAATTGTGTGAAGTTCAAACATTAAATAAATGGTGCAGCTGCCTAATATTCATATGATTTTAGTTAAGGGAAATCCACCATCTGATGTCAGAAATGAAATTCTGAGTAGTTTTAGCTGGAATCAAGTAGATGATCTTGTGTACAGAGATATGACCTATGTTTTTCACAATCCTGTATTTGTTTATAAGATTTCTTTATTTATTATTGTTTGTGTGATTTATTTAAAGATTGTTAAGTTTGTGAAAGGGATTATAGAGTAATATGGTCTTGTGATAGTGAGGAATCAGATTCTGTGACCCTTCCTGACACACAGGAAGTTTTGCACCATGGAATTTTTTACCTCTCTGCACTAGGAAAAAAGCTAACATACCTTCCAGCTTTGAAAACAATCTCATATAGTCATATGAACAAAGCCTGACATCATTTGTGTATAAGGAATGAAGGAAAAACCTTTTAATGTGTTCTTCAGTCACATCAATTTCCTGAACAAAGAAGCTTTAGACAAGGCAATTACAAAGGGGCTGTTGGAGGAAACAGTCCACTTGAGTGCATTCTGCTCTGAATAGACAAATATTCATTTAGCTATGGATCATCAGCATCATACACCTAGAAGCTGATAGCCATCAGTTAAGTGGTTGGTGTCTGAACTGTTGTTACTATTAAAAAATAAGGTCTGGCTATAGAAGCCTAATGCCTTTAAAATTCCATGTAGACAGAGTTGTTGTCTGTATGAGAAACAAGTTTAGAGTGTTCTTACATGGGCAGCAGCACTATCAATTCCCTATATGTCCAATGGGAAAAACAAGCTTGAGTAACATGCAGTTGTAAATTACTTGGAGTTTTATGGACTGAACAGAGCAATGCACTGTCAACATGGAAAGTTGCCGTTAATCACCTTAAACCCTACCTGCTGCTCCTGGAAAGTAAATACCAAATTACTCTGTTAAGTCAGATGCCATGGTACAGGAAATGCTCATTCCTAATGAGTATGATAGTCTATCTTACTCTAGATCAGCTTGGCTCTCCACAAAGAGCCAAATTAAAAATCTCAGTAAAACTGGACCACAAGACATTGCCATAGAAGGTCATTGACAAATTCTGTGGTCAGAACATGGAAGAACAAAGAGAAGAGCAATTTTCTATGTTGAAGTCTAATAGTAGTTTCTCATGCAATGTTGGACAGCATTTAGGTTGAACACTCAGGGATCTTCAGATCTTGTGTGCATGATTTGACAGATGCAGTAACTAAGCTCCCTCTAAACTGTAGGAATTTTAAATGAGTCTTCAGTTCCTTAAATTTGATTATTGCTAGGATGATAACTATGTCCCATTTCACAGGATATTTCAAGTGTTTTGACATCTTTGCATGATTCAGGATATAGAAATGTAAAATGTTATTGACAACCTAACACCCAAAATAAAGTTAGAAGAAAGTGTTGTCCCAAAAAGTGGGATCTTTACCCGGTATGCAAGGCCAACATTCACACAGGGTCAAGGTATTCCTTTTACTGTAGGTTTGCACAAATCAGGAAGCTAGGTGGTATCCCACAAAGCTAGCTTAGCTTGGTACAAAAACTATAGCATATTTATATTGTTACATGATTAGTAAAACAATAAAAAACCCTGCCCAAGTTTACATTCATTGATTAGTGATTACTATATCACTTGCTATTGGTTACATGTATTTAAATTAACACGCGTGCTCCTAGAAAGTGTGTGGGGGGGTAATTTGCATAGCTCCTCAACTGAGTCTGTGGTCGTGATCTCCCCCTGCCACCTTTGCCTTTTACCCTAGTTACTGTGAAATTTTGCTGACGATGCTGGTAGCATTCACCTATTCTTATTATCATCCTTGTGGCAAGACATTTCTTTTATCAGTCCCTGAAGCCCCCTTTTCAGTTCCTCCTCTGGAGATTGGCAATTAGTAAGGCATGCAAGTTTGCACAATCTTGCTAAATTCACACAATATAGCTACTCAGCTTAACAGTCAACACTTTAAATTCAGCTTATCAAAAGCAGGTGAAAGCCTGCTATATCAGAGAATCACAGAGTAATTAAGATTGGAAAAGATCTTTGAGATCATCAGGTCCAATCATCAACCCAACACCACCATCCCCACTAAACCATGTCCCGAAGTGTCACGTCCACACATTTTTTAAACACTTCCAGTGATAGCAACTCCACTACCTCTTTGGGCAGCCTGTTCCAATGTTTGACCCCTCTCTCAGTAAAGAAATCTTTCCTAATATCCAATCTAAACCTCCCTTGGTGCAATTTGAAGCCATTTCCTCTCATCCTATTGCTAGTTACTTGGGAGAGGAGACCAATACCCACCTTGCCACAACCCCCTTTCAGGTAGTTATAGAGAGCGATAAAGTCTCCCCTCAGCTTCCTCTTCTGCAGACTGAACCAACCCCAGTTCCCTCAGCTGCTCCTTGTAAGACTTGTGCTCCAGAACCCTCACCAGTTTCACTGCCCTTCTTTGGACATGCTACAACAACTCAATGTCCTTCTTGTCATGAGGGGCCCAAAACTGAACACAGTATTCAAGGTGTGGCCTCACCAGTGCAGAGTACAAGGGCACGATCACTTCCCTACTCCTACTGGCCACACTATTTCTGATACAGGCCAGGACGCTGTTGGCCTTCTTGGCCACCTGGGCACACTGCTGGTTCGTATTCAGCACCCCCAGGTCCTTTTCTGCCAGGCAGCTCTCCTCCACTCCTCCCCAAGCCTGTAGCGTTGCACGGGGTTGTTGTGACCCAAGTACAGGACCTGGCACTTGGCCTTACTAAAGCCTGTCCAGATCCCTCTGCAAAGCCTTCCTGCCCTTGAGCAGATCAACACTCCTGCCCATCTTGGTGTCATCTGCAGAAAAAAAAAACAGAGAGGAAGGTTTTGAGCTGAACTGACCGTATGATTTGGTCTTATAGACCAAGATGCAATTAAAAATTGGGAGCATGTGTCCAACATTATAAATCTGATGCTTCCACTCTCCATAGGCAGGCTATATTTTTATTAAAGTAAGCCTTTACCATAATGGTCACAAAATGTCTAGAAATACTACAAAACATGCCCCAGTTCCAAAAAAGCTGAGCAGTTTATTGCCTAGAACATCTTCTAACCTCCTTTGGGATCCAGAGAATAGAAGAACTGCAGCAGAAGACTTTTGAATAGCTTAATCTGTTGCCTAAAAGTGCTAATTCCGCCATTGTTTTCTATACAGACAGATACTGCAGAAGAGTTGTTTTTTAGACAAAATGCTCAACGTTTTCAAGATAATGTTTTACCTCTACAAAGCAACTTCTATTAAAGATTGAAAAAATTGCACAAGAAAGACAGAAATTGTGGAGAAATATAAAACCATTGTCTTCTCTATTCCATTCTTCAGCTACCTCTGTAATAGCTCTTGTAAAGCAAGACAGGTACTTATCTTGTCAATATGGAAGGGCAAGAAGAGCTAGCATACTGGTAAGGTCACATCAGGAGGACATTATTTTCATTACAAAACCAAACTTTCAGGCTTCTCCCTTCTTCATGTGAAAATACTAGTGTCCTGGAATTAATTGTCTTATTTTAGTTTATACCTTACCAAGGAAGTGGCAGCTTAACTTGGTAGAGCTAAACTTTAAAGCACTGAGTATTCTCAATGCTCTGGAAAATATAGTTATAAAGGCAGAACCAGGGACCAGTGTAAGTAAGTGATCAGCATGCAACTGACTTCGCATGAAATGAAGGATGATTACTGTTACATTTGCTAACAAAGATCCTCATATGCAAAATCTAAGGTATCATTAGAAACACTTTATATGATGTATTAGGAATGACCATGTGAATAGCTTCAAATATGAAGACATGCAAATGTCTAAAAAGCTGCCTGGCTTTTCCCCTTCTATTTCTCTGTTACAATGTCCCTTTATTTGATATGTTTTACCATTTCAAAGCAGTTGATGACTCTGAGTTAAAAGCACTATACAGGCATAAAACTGGAGCTGCTATGACAAATACCTTTTTTGGATGGTTACCTTATTTTGGCTACTGAATTTTGCGTAAGCTCTTTGTTTACGATGCTGATAGTTCCTGAAAAATGTTTATGCTCTGTGGTAAATTTGGAGGGAATTTTACTAGTGCAGAGCATTTTCTATTGAGAGATTTTTACAATGTAAACAAGAAGACAAAAATAAGATATACTATTAGTTTAAAGAAGGAGATATGAAGAGATTGTTCCTGGGGAGCAGAAACAGAGACAATACTGTTCAAAAAAAGTAGCAAGGGAAGTTTGCTGCTGCTGAGAAGAAAGATTGTCTGTCTTATCAGGCACACTGACAATCAAGTCCAGTCAGAAAATGAAACCAAATATTTGGATATCACTTAAGGTTGTAGCTGAGAATGATTTGCTTAAACCTGTGTAAATAGAATTCTGAGTTTTAGTCTTTTTTTTCGAAAAAGGAGACAATTCTGTATATAAGGTTCATCTACACTAACAACAGCTGTAGATTTTTAAACTTATTTAACATTTTATTTTCCAGTGACTTCTACTTTAAGCAAAGGAAAATCTATTTTCACTTTTTTACTTTGTCATTATTTTAATTAGAGCAGTCAGCAGCCTCCAACATACACATACACACACAAACCACACAAACATAAATTATGTTATTTCTTTCTTCTCCCACTTTTACCTTCAAAGTTGACTTTGCAGTTCTAACTCCTAATTTATTTGATTTAGCAAATGCATTTAATTCTTTTTTTCAGTTCCATTTATCCATTATCATTTTGCAGCACTCATATTTTCCTCAGAGTAAAAGTTTGACTTTGTTGACGTCGTTTCTTTTTGAAGCATGGTGGTCTGAATACTAACATGACCCAACACGAACAGGTACTGAAACTGTCAACTGTAATTTTACAGTTTATTAAGTAAATTAGGCAGCTGTTTTGAGAATGAGCTTTTGATATGATACCACTCAGCTAAAAACACCACCTAATATAAATGTAACCCTAACAGACTGCCACCAGACTGACATCTACCTTCCACAGGTACAGAAAGGAAAAAAGTATGACAGAATCTGAAAGCAAATTCATACACATGAGTGTGCACATATGAATTTTCACAAAGTGACAGGCACACGCATATGAATAAGGCCAAAGCTTGGAGTCCTTTATATGCTTACCTAAAGATAACATTTTTTATGTTGATCCTCTGTAATGAAATTGCTGTCCCTGGTAAGCACATCCAAACATCCAAACATCCATGAGTCATTGGCCCTCTGAATAGTCAATAGTTTTTCTAGTTTGCTTTTCTCTATTTCGTTCCATGTCCTCATAGCCACTCCTCTGTCTGTAACAAGAAATCAGAGCTATTTTCTACTTCTACCTTCTTCAGTCTACACAGGATTTTTTCACCTTTGTATTCTTTGGAGACACTGAATTCATAGGGAGAAACATGAATAGTCTATCTGCCCTTAACCCCTCTGATCCTTTGTTACCTTCTTCTTTTATCTTGAATCTTATCTATGTGTCATAGTTTAGCCCCAGCCGGCAACTAAGCACCACGCAGCCACTCACTCACTCCCCCACAGTGGGATGGGGGAGAGAATCAGAAGAGTAAAAGTGAGGAAACTCATGGTTTGAGATAAAGACAGTTTAATAATTAAAGCAAAAGCCGCGCACGCAAGCAAAGCAAGACAAAGAATTCATTCACCACTCCCCATGGGCAGGCAGGTGTTCAGCCATCTCCAGGGAAGCAGGGCTCCATCACTCGTAATGGTTTTATTGGGAAGACAGACACCATAACTCTGAACGTCCCTCCACCCCTTCCTTCTTCTTTGTCCCAGCTTTATATACTGAGCATGACGTTATATGGTAGGGAATATCTCTTTGGCCAGCCTGGGTCAGCTGTCCCAGCTGTGTCCCCTCCCAGCTTCCCATGCACCCCCAGCCTGCTCGCCGCAGGACAGCATGAGAAGCTGGACTGTCCTTGACTACTTAGCAACAACCCAAAACATCAGCACCTTATCAACATTTTCTCATCCCAAATCCAAAACATAGCCTCACGCTAGCTTCTATGAAGAAAATTAACTCTACCCGGGCTGAAATCAGGACACTGTGTTTAACGTTAAGCCAAAACAATACTTCATACTATGTCTGGCAGACCAATTACTGTTGTCTTCTATTTATGCCTTAAACAGAAAACATGAAGAAAAAGACCTGACAGAATGTGCTGCATGCATTGTATTGGACCCATCCTCATGTCACAATGTTTTAGGGTTTACTGGTGCAATTTGCTCTATGTCTCTGGGAAACATCTCTCTCTCACATATGTGCTGTCAGTCTCTGAGCTGGGGAAACAACGTTCATGAGATTCAGCTTCTATTGCTCATCTTAGCCATGCGTTGGCCAAGGCTGCTGTGGAGGAAACTCGGAGCCACAAATGGAAATTTCAGAGTATCTTTTAAACCTGATTCTGGATTTGGATTTCTGCTGTGCCAGAATTTCAATATAAGTTAAGGAAAATAATTTGCACTCCTGTTTTAGCAAACCTGGGAAATGTTGGACGTCTTAGCAAATTATTGTTCCTCTCATTTCTGTTCCTCCTACTCTGTAGCTTGAAAGAATAATTAGTGATGATTGATTGAGGTAGCTTGAAAGAATAATTAGTGCCTTTATTTTCTAACTACTGTGTGCTTACTGTGTTAATGCTTGGAAGTCTTAAAAAAGCCCCCCAACATTGTTCTATTAGACAATATGCATTGTGAAACAATGTCTATTGTCTTGACAAACAGAAGAAGAAACAAGTTACTGGAAAGGAAAATTGACTTGGCAAAGAGGATACCACATAGCAGTAGAGGAACAGGAATAATTAAATCCACATCTCCAGATGGAATGATTCATGTATTTTCTCAAATAAAAAGTAAATCGTACACACAGCTCTGGAGCAAGCTTAAGAAACACTAAAACAGATGCCCCAAGCTGTCCTTTCATAAAGAAAATACTTCAGATATTCTTTATTGCTTTGATGAGAAAGGATGAGTGCTGGGAGTTAGCAGTGCTCTGCTGTTTATAGCAGGAGCACATCCTCACTCTGTCGGCACATCTACAGATGTTGTTTACCTTTTCGTGATCTTCAAGTCAAGGCTGTATGAACATTCATCACTACTCTCTGCAGATCTGTGATCACATGGGTGATATGTAAACAGGGTTCAAGCTGTGTTTTAGAGGGAACATTCACTTCCTGTGGTGACTTAGAGAAGCTTTTTTCATTTTGGCATAAAATCTTACAGATCTGATCCACACCTTTTTGGGAATCACTTAACACTTGCTTTTTCCCTTTTTTTTTCTCTTTTATTTCTGTCTATCTTCTATTCCTCCATTTCTGGTCCTACCATTTTTCCTTCCCCTCATCTTCTCCCACAAGAAGAAACATGTTTATTAGAAATGTGGAAGGTAAGAAAGTAGAAAGAGAGAATGGAGAAAGTCTGATTGTTCAAGTCAGAAAGGACTCTGAATCTACAATTGTCCTTTTACAGCTAAGAATTACATTTCTGTTATCTTAACACCTAACCCTCCAATTTTGAGCCAGTTTCTAGACTGGAGGATTGGAGATCAATTGCCTAGTCTTCCAGACTTCCTGTATGATATCAAAATTCTTGTCCAAAGTAATTTACCATAAAGTATTCAGGAGTCTACTTAAGGAAGGATTCTTTGGGGATCTGCATGGGCTATAGGCATTAATCATCTCACAGGAAGTTGAGAGGCCAAGTGTACTAAAACATGTGATCTCTTCAGATAATGTGGTAATACAGTCTTAAAAACACTCAACAAGGTGGACATTTCTTTATAGATGTTAGAAAAGGATAAGTTTAAAATATTTACGTAGGTTTAACTTTAAGTCCATAAAATAATCTTGATGAAATGCACTGAAATGAACTAGATTAAAAAATAATTTAGAGATTGTCTCAATTTTGTCTTCTCAAATATAGGTCTGAGATTAGCAGAAAATTTTCATTTACAGTCAAAATGATTATATGTTCAGTCCCACAGTCACAAAACTTTCTGAAAATATGCAGGCAGTACTATCACTGAGAAGAACAAGGTCATTCTCAAGTATAGCAGTTCCTGAATGAAGCAATTAGAGCATTGGACCTAATTTTAAACTTAATTTTTACTAAATGAACAAGAGTTAAATGAATCCCCAAATGGAGGAGTCTCTGACAACATCATGATGTTTTGATCATAAAAATCGTGCCTCATTTACTTGCTAAAAGTTTTTTTTATCTGCTTGCTTCTCATAATTCTGTTTTTTCTCAGACACATTTCTAGTTAGTCAATAGAAATGTAAAAATGTAATAAAATTATGAGACTGGTCAAACAACATTTTGCATAAGTTCCTAATTTCTGGAGGCAAGTGTCTTGACTTACTGAGCTGGCATAACTTGAATAGTTAGGGTAATGTCAGAGGTCCACAGTCTAACCTTCTCTATGTTACTATTCAGGGAAGTAACTTTAGTTAAATAAGCACAATTAGAAAGGTGTTATGAAAAAAAACCCACATAACTGACATAAAGAAACCTTACACAAGAATATTTGTCTGTCCACTTGCCATACCAGTCAACAAGCAGCAGCTTGAAGCAGTTCACCAACCAGTAAAGATCAAACTACTTGGAAGATGCTCTCCACCTCATAGAAATAATCCACCTGAGTGCAAAGTGGGACAGTACAACCCTACCATCAGGGATATCTAACTGTGGAAGATCTCCAGGGATGTCTGGGACCCAGCCTGACACAACAAGGTTAACACCCTGTTCCTCCCAGCTACTGACAATTGCCATTTTGATTATTCCGGAAGCTGGAAAATAGGGCCTGAATAAGCCCTAGCAAATAAGTATTAGCATCAATATTTAAAGTCTAACGTTAATATTAAGACTTTCACAGTTGGAAAGCCCATCCAGCCTTGTGAAATACTTGGGGCTGGATTCATGGATTGTTTACTTTCTTTCTCACCTACCTTGAAAACAAACTCTCCATCATAATGTTTTGAGAGAGAGACACAAAGGGATTTTTTAAGCAGAAAAGCTTTAAAGAACTGAGAGCTGCCAAAGAGTCTTGTGCCAATCTGGAATACAGAAGTTCAATTCAAACAGAATATGGGATGTAAGAGCTGTAGCACTGTGTCCCCGCAAGGTGCAGGTTCAACACTGCCATTAGCACAGCCCAAAAACATACCTAGAAGATCACACTTTGCATGTGTGAAATGAGATTTCCAGAGGAGTCTGAGAATCCCTCCAGTGTGCCAGGATTTGGGTGGTTGCATGCATGTCTTATCAAAGAAATGTTAGCAATTAGGATATCTCACGGACAGAAACATGGGGTCAAGAGTATTTAGAGTCTTCAGTATTAGACTGTGTAAAGGATTCTGTCAGAGGAATGGGCAATTTCTTTATTACCTTTTTCAGATCCCAATAAATCATTATCTTCATATTATTTTCCTCATAATTTTTGGACGCCTTTGTTTCTGTTTTTTCTTTAGTTATACTTAGGACCTGATCCCACAAGACTTAATGTCAATTAAATGGAATTACACTGTAACTTTGATGTTATACTTGGAGATTTTCCCAGCATCTGTGTGAATAAAGCAGAAAGGGTTTGGTTCCCAACATGACAGATCACCAAAGTTTCCATTGCTCCATATATAAACCGTCATATACTACTTCTTTTTAAATTCTCCAGCAGAGCTACATAAGAATAGTTCCAAGAATAGTTCCTCAGCCTCACGTGTAAAAATACCTGTACATCTTCCTCTTCGTTGTTAAGAAATATTCATAATACAGCAGCACATGGTGTTTCCACCTTGTAAAAACACCTCCATTAATAGGCTTTGAACTCATCATGGGCTTTGTTCCAGCTACTGTATAAACTCAAATTACTAGGAAACCAATCACTCACTGCATTGCCTGTGATTATGTTTTCTCAAACTCAGTAATATGTGGAAAACCCTAATTTTCTTCAAGTAATTTGGAAAAACATTTCTTTTCAATCAAGTTCTTATTGCTTTAATTTACCTATACATAGTCAACACAGTGTTACATCTACAGACAATCCAGTATGAGATTTTTCCATTTTTGTCCAGGGAAATTGTCCAAATTCCATTTGTCCTGCTCTAATTCAGAGGGTGTGTATCTCCTCTTATGATTATCAGATCTTACAGTTTGCAATTCCCCATGACTGCATAATGGCCTCTAAATCATCTGGGTCTTACTGAAATAGACTGATTTTAGATTTTTTAAACTGAGTTCTGGATCCAAAACATTATGTCTAGCCACACTTCTTTATGCTAATCACTTCAACTGAAGTAGCTGTGGTAATTAGTGAAGAGTGAATAGAGTCTTAGGGCTGTAAAATCTGTAACAAAGCCCTGGCTCTGTCATAGTCCAAATGGTATAGTTACTCTCACCTAGTAGCTATACTAAACCTCATTTTGTCCATAAACTGCTTGGCATCTTTCCTCTCACAAAAGAGATCCTCAGTCTGCTTTTTTTTTATTTTTAGTATTTTACAAGCAGATGTTCAGTCTGTAAGATACAATGCTAAAGTTCACTCTGAAGCAGACTTGAAGCACTTCAAGATCATATAGGATGCTGACAAAAAGCTGAGTTTCAGCTTTCTTCCTTTACTTGTGCTACCATCATCCACAGTAACCTGACTTTAAATCAGATGTGTGCTTCCGTTATATAAGCAGAAAGTAAGAGCACATTTATACGGTGAAGGAAAATGAAATGTGTACTCATCCATTAGTGACCAAGCAGAACAAAGTTACACACACATGTACAATGATGACATTACAATTGCTGAAAGAGCATCGCTCAGATTTTGCTTTGTCAGTCATCCATGTGTTTGCTGTGAATAGATTAATACAGGATTTAAGGAAGAGATGAATGTGATCCTATTTATCCCCATTTCCAGAGAAGGCATCTCAGATAAACACCAGTAATAGCTGGGTCTGACCTGCCTTCAGAGCATAGGCCTACCCATACTCAGATACAGACTTACTTCATATGCATTCAGGCTGTTTGCATAAAAATCATGCACCAACAAGGATTTGGGCAAGGGGATAAGGACAAACAATGTAGACCCAAGCATGGAATGGGTCAGGCACATTCATGCCTTTTTATTTCAAGTCTAGCACCAAGTATATCTCATAACAGTTTGTCCTTGCTCAGTACTGGGTAATAAATAGGGCATGGCTATTGTGGATGCTCACTCCTACTTCCTGTAAGCAGCAAAGAATGATGAGGTAAACAGGACAGCCTGAACTTAGCAAAGGCATGCTGTACTTCAGCACAGGTACATTGGCTTAGCTGGCTTTCCAAGGAACAAGCCACCCTTTAGGTCATCATGCACAGCCAAGGTGGCCTATCAAGATGAACTTAGGAGACCTTCAGCAGCAATAAAATACACCATTTTTCTTGACACTTTGCTTCTATTGGAATTACCTCTAGTATATCTGATGGATGCATTCTGTATATTTTCATGATTATTATAGTACAATGCCTGAACATAGGTGGATAAGAAGTTTCTTCTGAGAACACCACTACATCATTCCTCTACTCTGACGTGGGTAATTTTTAGGGAGAGTGGAAGAATACTGTTTGAAGGCAGAATGAAGAGATTACCATCAAGGTGTCTTGACACGTTATTAACTTGTGTTGATTCATTTTGCTTGATAAATCAACCCCCCCAAATCACTTAGATAATTAAGCACCTAATGTGCTACATATATTGTAAGATTACATTACAGGATGACAGCATCTATTCTTAGGACTTAGTTTGCACACCTTTTCCAAATTAGGCACATTCATTCCAGCACAAAATGTTTCACTCTTTTTGCCATTGTAGTGAAATGTTATTGAAAAGAGAGTACCAAGTACTGACTAGGAAAGAATTTTCAAGGCTTCAAACAGCTCCATGTGCCCTAAGGAACACAGATCCTATTTATTATATAGATCAGTATGGGCATTTACATAAAGCCTGGTCCCACAGACTAACCGAACAAAACCACATCCAGAAGCACAGAAAAACTGGGATTGGAAGGGCTACCTAATCCCAGTGCTGCCCACATGAAAAAAAAAAGGCACTATTGTTTTGTTATGCTAAATCAGTGAATCTTCAGTTAAACTCTTGTTGGATTATTATGCAGCTACAATGAAAATGTTCTCAGAAGGACTTGATAAGCAGGAAGAACTGGTTGCAGCTGTGATAATCAGTGGCATCCTTGAAATACATGAGTTCAAGGTACTGAAGGATATGAGGGTAGCAGAGTACAGACCCTGGATTTCAGGTAAGCAGATTTCAGTTTCTCCAGGAAACTGGTGAGTTGATTCCACAGGAAGAAGCTTTAAAGTTAACTCTAAAGAGCCCAGGAAAACCTGTAGGTCTCTAAGGACAGTATCCTCCAAGTGTAAGAACAATCCATCTCAGTATTCAGGAACATGAATAGATGTCTTAGAAGATTGGTTTGGCTAAGCAGGGAATTCATGATGGTGCTCCAATGCAAAAAGGTAGCATACAGAAGTGGAGGCAAGGTCAGGTTACAAAGCAGAAATATTGCATAACCTGGTAGAAATGGTGTTAGGAAAGCTAAAGCTCAACTAGAAGTGACTCTCGCAAGGGCATCAGCATCAACAAAAAGAGCTTCTATTGCTATGTTAGTAGGAAAAGCCTGAACAAAGAAAATTATGGCCTATTGTTGAATGGATGGGTAATTTAGAGTCAGTGGACATAGAAAAGGCTGAGGTACATAATGCTGCCTTTGCTTAGTCTTCATCAACATGCTCTCTTAGACCTCTATGCTTGGCAGGAGAGTTCAATAAGAAGGAGAACTACCAGTGGAAGACTGAATCAATGATCACAGGCTGGGGAACTTTAAGCTGAATAGCTTCACTTTAGTCACTGGACAAAATTATGGAGCAAGTCTTCTGGGAACATGAGGAGAAGGTGATTTGGAACAGTCAGCATGGATTTGCCAAGGTTAAATCATGCCCGACCAACTTGATTGCTTTCTGTGATAAAATTATTTGATTTGTGGATAAGGGGAGAGCAACAGTTAGGGTGCTGTGGTCTAGATAAGTGGACAACCACATGCATAAAATCTGATTGAATAGTCAGGCTCAGCAAGGACTGGTTAATTGTTTGTATTCTGCCTGGAAACCAGTAACCAGTGGGTTATGGCAGGGGTCTTGTTCAACATCTTTATCAGTGACCTGGAGGAGGTGACAGAGTGCTTGCTCATCAGCTTTACAGATGATGCCAAATTGAGAGGACCGGTTGATACATGTGGGAGTAGGACTGCTATCCAAAGGGACCTAGATACGCTGGAAGAATGGACCAAAAGAAGGATTCTGAAATTCAGCAAGTGTATATTCGAAGTCTGCACTTGCAACAGTGCAGGTTGGGAACTGATTGGCTGGGAACAGCTCTGCTGAAAAGCATCCTGGTGAACAGCAAGATGAATATGAACCAGCAGTGTACCCTGACAGAAAAGGAGTCAAACAATAACCTCGGCTGTATTCAAAGCATATAACAAGTAGATTGGGAGAAGTGATTATTCCCCTCTACACAGCAATTCTTAGACCACATCTAGGGTAGTGCATACAGGTTTTGGTTCCGCAATACAAGGAAGACAAACTGAATGAGATGAGAAGGTGGCCACAAAAGTAGTCAGAGGAATGGAACATTTGCCTTGTGAGCAGATGCTGGAGGAACTGAGCTTGTTCAGCCTGGGAAAGGGAAGGCTTGAAGCACACAGGAAGAAGTTATTGAGAAGATGGGGCCAGGTTCTTCACAGCAGTGCATGGTGGAAGGACAAGAGGCAAAAGACAAAATCAAAATGAGAGGTTCCAACTGGATATAAGGGAAAAGCTTTTCACTGTGAGGACAGTTCAACATTGGAACAGGTTTATCAGAGAGTTTGTGCCGTTTCTTTCCTTTCAAGGCTTTCAAGATCAGATTGGAGAAAACCCTGAGCAAACCTGGTCAGACCTCATAGATGACCCCGCTTTGAGCAGGAGTATGGACAAAATAACCTCCTGATGTCCCTTCCAACCTCAATTATTTCATGATCTCGTGATCCTAGTTCTCTAATCATAGGAATCCACCCCAACAGATACCATGTCAAACAAAATAGATTGTACCCTGTTCTATCCATGTTCTGTATCACCTCCTAAAGATACAGAATAAGACGTTTAGAGAGAAGATTCTTAGTTCTACCTGTACGCTTCCCTGGGTAACTCTTCTTGAGCTTATATGGCAACAAGGACCTAAACTTGAAAAGTCAGGGTCTCATTTAAAAACTAAATCACCTCTTCTCTTGTAGCTTTATGATCCATATCATTAAATGGGTTTCTTTTCTTTTGAGTTTTCAATGCCAAGACAACGGATCACCCGCAGAAAGGTTAAATAGTGGTTAAACACTTTTGGATTTGTTTCATGCATTCACATTCCTTGAAATCACTTTTTTAAAACTCTCCTGTCCTTAATGGATTTTGTTTTATTTAGTGACATATTGAACTAGTCAAACAGGACTCTCACCATTTGGTGACTTGATTTTTTTAATGCCTGACAGGGCTTTCCCAGTCTCAAAGGTGAAATATACAAGTAAGTGACAAATACAAACAGGAGTTACTTGTATGCATACTGAAGTTTGTAAGTGAAGAAAATGCTCAATGGTTACAAACAAGCAATTCCCACTTGTGTGTATGTGGATGTGTGTTTGATGTGATCAAAACAAATAGAAATAGACTAAGTGCCTCTAAAGGTTCAGAAGTCTTCTTTCAAAAGCATGCAACTCATAAAACAAACATACTAATTTGAAAATGAAAGAAAGAGGCAGAAATTGAGGTTCAGTTGCAGATAATAGAAGAGGGCCAAAACAGCATGACTAAGGAGTGCCCTGAAAACATAGAAACCTTAACTAATGGAGATTTTGAAGGTAAATGGGAACAAGGAGCACATATTAATGACCTACCTGAAATACTCAGAAGAAAGAAAGAAAAGAAAAAGTAGAGACTGCAGGAATTCAGACACCATTACTCAAGAGGACAAAAACTACTGAGCTCTAATATTGCACTTCCCTTTACTAGATGTCATAGTGTTTTATAAATAATAAAGAGTTTAAATAAAATCAGATCAGAGTACAAGTAAAACACTAGTAGATTTTCACTGTAGTTTGGGTTTTTAAGGCACTTATTTGGTGTTCAGAAGGTCAAATCCAAATCTTTTTTTCAATGACTAATCACAAAAAAATAGAGTACCTTCATGAGGACAGGTTGAAAAAGGCTGAAAAGTTTCCGTGTAGTATGAATTTCTTTTGTGTGTGTTTCACCATTGTGGGTTAACCCCTGTAGGCAGTTAAGGCCCACACAGACACTTGCACACTCCCTCCCACCTAGTGGGATGGGGGAGAAAATTGGAAGGGTAAAAGTGAGAAAAATTGTGGGGTGAGATAAAGACAGCTTAATAGGTAAAGCAAAAGCTGAATGTGCAAGCAAAGCAAAATAAAGAAGTAATTTGCTACTTCCCATCAGCAGGCAGGTGTTTAGCTATTTCCAGAAAAACAGGACTTCACCACGTGTAACAGTTTCTTGGGAAGACGAAAGTCCCCCCCTTCCTCCTTGTTCCCCTAGTTTTTGTTTCTGAGCACAACATCGTATGGTACGGACTATCCTTTTGATCAGTTGGGGTCAACTGACCCAGCTGTGTCACCTCCCAACTTCTTGTGCACCCCCAGCCTACTTGCTGCCCAGGCAGTGTGAGAAATAGAAAAGGCCTAGATGCTGTGCAAGCACTGCTCAGCAATAACTAACACATGCCTGTGTTACCAACACTTTTTTAATATCACAAGTCTAAAATACAGCACCATATGAGGTACTATGAATAAAATTAACTCTATCCCAAGAAAAAACAGTACATTCGATTAATTTCCTCTGTATATTACTGTGCAGGAAACCTAGATGCCTAAATGACAGCAAAAGATACCAGTGTGGGAGAAATCCCCAAATTAGTCAGTACAATAACGATATAAGACAAGAGCCGAGCACCCGAACCTCCAAACTCAGCCCAGATGTCTAATGAAGTAATGTGCAGCCCCAGGAGAATGATTTAAAGCAAGATGCACTTGAGTACCCGTTATCTTATGTGCTTATATATATATTATTTGCTTCTATATCCTATTTACATCCTATTTCTTCAGGTATGCCTACAGAAAAGAAGATACTATGGAAATTGCCTGAACTTTTCTGTAAGTCCTACGTTACTCTGTAGTTCTCAAAATGCTTTTGAAGATGCTTATGCAATGGCCACTAAGAATAAAGATTCTAATAACACTGTAGCATTTGTGCCTGACCGTAAAGAAAAGTTCAAGAATAAAACTCTGCAGTTCCTGAGAAGAAAATAAATATGCTTTTGAGAAACAGAGGAGAACTTAGGTATAAGTGTCTTGCAAAAGTGATGGTATGTACAGATAGACCTTTTAATGGATTTCTGCAATTAGGAGTCTGCAAAGATGATAATGAAAAACTGGTTTGTCAATAGGTAAGCTGTCTCATTTCTGACCTTCTCCAATGTCACTCTGAATAAGTCCATTATGAGGAGGGACTTTTTTCACATTACTGTGTAAATAAATGATTATGCCTTTGTTCTCATGGGCCCCATCTTTTTAGTACATAGTTATACACATTCAGCACTACAACAGGTGCAGTTATGTTTCTCTTTATTTCAGGTATTTTTAATTGGATTCCTTTGCTTTTTATTATGAACCTATACTGAATGTACTAGTTTGCATACGTTTTGCATAGGGCTCAGTGCATAAGTGGTGGTGCCCCACAGACAAATACGATCCTAGGCTTCCTTGAATTGTATGTTACTCCAGGAGAAGCTTGTGTCTGAAGACAAAGTTGATGCAATTAAGAGGTGGACAGAAGATCAGAAGAAGACCCAGCAGAAAGTATATTTGCGAAGAATATTCTTCGAGAATATTCTTCCTTGGGAAGCCACTGAGGTGAAGGGCTCCAGAGCGAAGGATCGCACCGGGGGACCCTTCCTGAAGCGGCAAAACCACGAAGGTGGCAGCGCAGGGTGTCCCAACCCCCTCACACCACCCCAGGCCGGCAGAGCGGGCTCCTGACAAGCAGCGTCTCTGACTCAGCGTGGGTGGGTCCTGCATTTCGGTCACAACAACCCCTGAACAACGTTACAGGCTTGGGGAGGAGTGGATGGAGAGCTGCCTGGCAGAAAAGGACCTGGGGGTGTTGAATACGGCTGAATATGAGCTGGCAGTGTGCCCAGGTGGCCAAGAAGGCCAACAGCATCCTGGCCTGTATCAGAAATAGTGTGGACAGCAGGAGTAGGGAAGTGATTGTGCCCCTGTACTCGGCACTGGTGAGGCCGCACCTTAAATACTGTGTTCAGTTTTGGGCCCCTCACTACAAGAAGGATGCTGAGGTGCTTGAGCATGTCCAAAGAAGGGCAACAAAGCTGGTGAGGGGTATGGAGCACAAGTCTTATGGGGAGCAGCTGAGGGAACTGGGGTTGTTTAGTCTGGAGAAGAGGAGGCTGAGGGGAGATCTTATTGCTCTCTACAACTACCTGAAAGGGTGTTGTGGCGAAGTGGGTGTTGGTCTCTTCTCCCAAGTAACTAGCAATAGGATGAGAGGAAATGGCCTCAAGTTGCACCAGGGGAGATTTAGACTGGATATTAGGAAATATTTCTTTACTGAGATAGTGGTCAAACATTGGAACAGGCTGCCCAGGGAGGTGGTGGAGTCACCACCACTGGAAGTGTTTAAAAAATGTGTGGACGTGACACTTCAGGACATGGTTTAGTGGGGATGTTGGTGTTGGTTTGATGATTTGACTTTATGACCTTAAAGGTCTTTTCCAACCTTAATGATTCTGTTATTCTGTGAATATCTCAGAAGGTTGAGATTTTTCCTGTATTTTAGCCTCATGATAAGATCTTACCATAAAATGTCATTTTCTAACAGACTGTGCACACTGGTTTTAGTATCAGGTTGCATATGATATTAAAAAGGCAGATTTTATTTGTCACAGAGCTTCAAAACCCTCTAAAGCAGCTTCTAAGCCTATCATGTAATAAAACGAGGGAAAGTCTTGATTATATCTTTTCCTGTCAGGGAGTGGCCCCAGTGCTACTGATCAACAAAAGGCATCTTCCCAAGAAAATACAGAGTTCCTGACTGTATCGCTTGATGCTTTTTCTTTTAATAGTGAAGACTTGTGCTATAGTTAGAAAATGCCCTCACTTTTCAGCATTCATATATATTTGAGTTTAAATAGGTCACCTATTTTGTATTGTGAGGAGATAGTTCTAGCACTAGATCATTTGGTCTGTATTGATAGTTCTGCCAATAAAAGAAGCACCATTGTGGCTGCATTTGTACCTTCCTAAGGGAGTGCTCCCTCAGGCTCTCCTAACACCCAGTTCAACAACTACTGGTATTGGAAAGCTCTCTTAAAAACACTCAAAAGTCACTTCCAATGATGCTTGCTTTACCTGAGCAGTGTTGAAGGCTATGGATCAAATATTCATGAAGGAAAAATGTTGAACAAAGCCATAAATGGCAACTCCTGTTTGGAGTGATGAAGACAGGGAAATGCTTTGCTACCATATGTAAAAAACATTTCAAAATATCCTATCTTTGCCCTTCAGAGAGAATAGGAGGTGGTGGCTTGTGGTGGTGGTTAAAGATCTTAGCACAACCAAATAACCTGGACTGACCACATACCTTCTTTCAGCATGGATTCCACCAGACCATAACTCTGATGAAACTGTTATGCTCTAAGTCCAGCTAGGATCACAGTCTGCAAGCTGGTGAGCCACTCCTTCATCAGCCCCTCCCTGGTGAGACAAGTATTTGTTAAAGGTCACTTGCTTTAGAATTATGATTAACACCCAGATGTGTGTGTGCAGGCTGTCCAGAGCCAATGCTAACTGTTGACACAATGCCATGAAGGTGACCTTTTGCACATTGACATTTATGATTCATTCCTGATTATTTCATATGTGGAATATCATGTAGTCTTACTAATGGGAGTTGGTTACACCCATCTCAAACATTGAGACATAGGAGGAATAAGCATGCTAGTGTTCTCAAGCATCTCAGCTACATCCCCAGTGTATCACATTAGAGTGAGCTAACATCTATTGCTTCTACAGTTCACGGCACTGTCCCAGGAGACCAAGCAAACTAACATTACCATGAGCATAGTCTGAGTAAAGAACTAGCTCCTATCTGAATCCATTAGATTCTGTTTCATGTGTATCATAATATGAGGAAGTAATATGTACATCTATGTAGAGAAGCAGCATAGATGGAGTTCTGGGAAAATTATGAGCAGCTGTGATCTCATTGCTTTGTAAAAAAAAAGGAAACTTAGGATTATAGTTCTAATTTTCTGCTTGCATCTGCCTTGTACCTCCTCAAAACCTATTCTTGTCTTATTATCTTTCAGTTCAAGTGCAATAAAACTAATTATATCCCACTTAGTCTTTTCAACTTTGAATTGTTTGGATTTGTCACTTTTTTTTTAGTTCAGGTTCTAGCATTTGCTATGTAAGTCACCATCGTTATCTACAGCTACAGTTTCTTCAGAAACCTAGTCTGAATTCACAGTTTATAGCCAATTTAAACAAATAGTTGAAGAGAAAACTTTCAGCCTATAATGCACATTTCTCATTGATTTAGTGTAAAAATTGCTTCAGGAATTGGATTTTTGTAATTCTTTTCTCCTTTTCTCACTATAGCAGTACTATGAAACTCTTTCTCTAATGAAAGAGAAAAAAAGCCCTTTAAGAAGATGTGGAAATTTTTTGTAGAGGCAAAGTGGCCCTACTGCCATTTATTAAAGAATGGATGTTGCCTTAGTCAGGTAACAGCATATCAGCTCCACTTCAGATGAAAAAATAAGTTGTATAGACCTCCATCCCCCCATCCTCCCCTTTCCTCCCTCCCTTTTCATCATCCTTCCTTCCCTCCATCCCTTCCTTTCTTCTTCCCTGCCCCTTTCCCTCCCTT
>NW_010551036.1:56784-98702 GCF_000687285.1 Phaethon lepturus | reverse complement strand
TTTCCCTACTTCCTTCCTCTTCCCCGCTCTCCTTCCCTGCTTCTCGCCTTCACTCATTTCCTACTTCCTTCCTCCCTTCCTCTCTCCCTTCTTTTCCCCCCTCCTTTCTCCCTCCTTCCTTCCTCCCATATGATTTGATTGTATCACAAATACCCCGATATCTAAACACCCATGTCTGTTCCTTGTTAATCCTGAAATGTCTGCATTAGCACTTACAAATTTTTAAGATCACTAAATTCCAGTCTTATTTCTGCCAAATAAGTGTTTCTGTTTTCTGGAATCTATCAACTCAAAGACATTATATATGTGCCACAACATCACAATATTATAAAGGTGTATTCTTGCTGTAAAGCAAAGTTTTAAAATGGTGAGCAACTTCCTCTAAAGTTAGGAGCTAAATAGTTGTTCTTCAGTATTTACCCATTTTATTGCCCCAAAGTTTGGAAACACTGTTTATAAAAATCAACTTTCCTGACTTATTCACAGGGATACTCTGAAAACCGTGTGACAGCATGACACAGCCACCAATTTCTTCTTCGGCATGTACAGACCTAATCAACAGGACTGATACCTTTTCATTAGTCTGAGCTCAGCCATGGCCAACAATCTTGAGTATACCCTGGGGTGGTTTTGTAAATGTTACGTGTATGTGCTGTAAGCTTGGTGAAACCAGGGAAAGGTTGAATCACAGAAAATTGCACATGAAGTACAATTTAAGAAAAAGGTGTAGATTCAGTCACTTAGGAGGAAAGCCTCATATTTTCTTTAGACCAAACTATTTAAGCCTTACCTTCTGTAGCACATAAACTGTGAACTTTGCAAAATATGATGGTGAGGTTAGCACTTCAGAAAGTCTTCTCTGATGCTACAGAGTAAAAACAGCCTTCTGTTGTCTTGTTGATGTGCCTTAAGCAAGTCTCTCAGGGAGTTTACAAAACTCTTGTTCTTGTCCTAATTATCAATAGATGATGTTTTGTGTGAAGCTTACTAGGAACTTTATGAAGACCCATACCTTCTAAATTATCTCCAGAGGCCCTTCAATAGGCTTCAGCTGATGTCTTTCAGCTGGTAAGGGCTTTATTAGTTTGTAAGGTGACCCATAAGGCTATCTGAATGGCACTATCAAGTATATCCTTAATGATTCTATGATTCTACCCTTAACCCCAAGGGATACAAGATTACTGTTCATGCTGGGGATCAGAAAAACACCAAGGCAAATGTCCATCTTTCTACTAAGTGGCTATTAAGTACTAAGTAGTATGCTAAGTGGTATTAAGTAAGTTTTTTAGTTCAAATTTTTCACCTATGAATATAAACATCATCTCTTCAGTACTGCAGCAATTAATGTGGTGTGTATATCATACTGGGTTTGTGTGGCAAGGTTTTGGTAACAGGGGGGCTACAGGGGTGGCTTCTGTGAGAAGCTGCTGGAGGATTTCCCTGTGTCCAGCACAGCCAATGCCAGCCAGCTCCAAGATGGGCCTGCCACTAGCCAAAGCTGAGCCCAATCAGCGATGGTGGTAGTGACTTTGTGATACTGTATTTAAGGAGGAGGGTGTGGGGGTGAAATGGCACAGCAACAGCAGCTGAAGAGAGGAGTGAGAATATGTGAGAGAAACAACTCTGCAGTCACCAAGGTCAGTGAAGAAGGAGGGGGAGGAGGTGCTCCAGGCACCAGAGCAGAGATTCCCTTACAGCCCATGGTGAAGACCATGGTGAGGCAGGCTGTCACCCTGCAGCCCATGGAGGTTAACTATGGAGCAGATATCCACCTGTGGACCCGTGGAGAGAGGAGCCCACACTGGAGCAAATTTGCCAGCAGGACTTGTGACCCTGCAGGGGACCCATGCTGGAGCAGTCTGTTCCTGAAGGACTGCACCCCATGAAAGGGACCCAGGCTGGAGCAGTTCGTGAAGAACTGCAACCCATAGGAAGGACTTACATTGGAGAAGTTTGTGGAGAACTGTCTCCTGTGGGAGGGACCCCATGCTGGATCAGGGGAAGAGTGTGAGGAGTCCTCCCTCTGAGGATGAAGGAGCAGCAGAAACATGTGATGAACTGATCACAACGCCCATTCCTCATCCCCCTGTGCTGCTGGTGGAGAGGAAGTAGAGAAAATAGGGAGTAAAGTTAAACCTGGGAAGAAGGGAGGTGTGGGGGGCAGGTCTTTTAAGATTTGGTTTTAGTTCTCCTTATCCTGCTCTGATTTGATTGGTAATAAATTAAATTCATTTTTGCCCAAGTCGAGTCTCTTTTTCCTGTCATGGTAAACAGTAAATTTCTCCCTGTCCTTATCTCGATCTACAAGCTTTTCATTATATTGTCTCTCCCCTGGCCAGCTGAGGAGAGGAGTGATAGAGCAGCTTTGGTGGGCAAATGGCATCCAGCCAGGGTCAACCCAAAAAATATATGTATCTTTCTAGGCCTTTACAAATTCATAGTGAGCTCTAAAATGCTGGTGGAGGACAAAATATAGGCAAAAGACCAGGTGGGAGAGGGGAAATTACAGGAGACAGTAAAGATGGACTTGCAATTTCATTTTATTTTAAATCTTCATTTTCTGGGGGGATGAGGATTCAAATAAAGAAGGCTATTAATGTCTGAATAATAATGGACAATGATCAATTGTGACTTGAGAGGTTCAGGTTGGACATTAGAAAAAATAATCTTATCACAAGGGTGATGCAGCACAGAAACGGGTACACAGAGGAGTTCTCGATTTCCATCTTTAAGATTTTTGAGACTCTGGAAGACATGGCAGACATAGTCTAATGTTGGATCATCTCAGATGTCTTTTACAACCAATACTTCTATGAGCCAGTGGATAAATCTTACTAGAAATCTGCTAACTTAAAATCTTTCACTCATTTTTTTAATCACTTCTATTTTCAAATCCAAGCTGACTTGTAAAATTCCTCCATATATAATGCCACTGATTTGTGATCAGAATCACTTGTATTTATTTGTGAGAAGAATTAGTTCAGTCTATTTCACCTCTAGGTGAAATCCTAGTGCTTTATTTGTCAAGCACTGGACACTTTTGACAGGGTGAATGAGTCAAATTTCCTTCTAGAAGAATTTTTTGGGGCAAGATAGTGAATTTTCTGTTATTTATCAGAAGCAGAATAGGAAAAGCCAGAGAACAGTTTACAACATAAATGACAATAGCACTTTTTGTAACTTAACTCTTATTTCTTGAAAGACTTTATTCTGCTTCTTAGAATTTGACATAAAATTATTGATGCAGAATCAGATCTCATCTTTTTCTATTTGAAAAGTTTTCCAAATGGAGATAATCTGAAACAGTGAGGAGACAGTAACTGATACCCTGACATCTGTTTGGGTCTGTGGGTAGCCTGAAACCACAGATACAAGAGGTGTGAAGTGCTTCACACATCTCAGTCAAAGCTTCAAATGTTCTGTACTTAAGCAGTTGGGCAGTTTGAAAACTGCTTTCTCAAGATGCTACAGAAATCAACACACCTGACAAGGAATCTATACATTTTTCCATCTGATTGCTGACATTTTATTTGCCCAGCTATCCCCTTGGGAATTCTAGGAAGCTACCACTTTCTTTTCAACTTTCCCTCCATGTCCCAGACAGAAGTAGAGCTAGAATCAATGCACCGCACAGTTTTGACAAGTGGCTGTCAGTCAGTTTGACTATACCAATAATATAGTTGATTAGTGTGTGTTGCAGATATTGTCCCCCTACAAACTTTAATTTATTGGTATTTTATATTAAAATTCCTAGATCAACTTAGAACTTCTCGGAGGTTTTTAAAAATCATTCATTCTGATACCATAGGCTGGTTGAGCTTATGGAACACTGTAGTATTTTCTTTCCCAGTTCTGCTTCTTTCTGAGGTACAGGCTCAATTAATTCATTATAACAAAAAGAGAACTTCAGCCAACCATTGCATTTGATTACTGAGTAGGAAGGTGTTCTAAGGACAAGGTTTTCATGTATGCAGAGGGATGATGGTAAAGTGTGCTTCTGTTGGAGCAGCAGAGAGGAAAAAATAGCAGCAGATCTTACATACTTTGTAATTATCAACCCAGCATAAAGCAGTAGCAAGACCAGAGGCTTATCATATGGCCTATCTCAGAGATGTTTGCTTACATCTTCACTAATTTCTTGTCTTGGATTGCAGATTTCTCAAGGCAGGCCCAAAACTCTTGGGAACTCCAGCGTTCTCTGTGCACATTTGAGAGCTTGATTAAAATGCTACAATTTCAGAAATAAAAATAACCTTATTCTTAAAATCAGTAGTTAATGGCTTTAAATATTACCCCAATCTTCTATAAACCAAGTATTTGTTGGATTTGGTGGTTTATTCCCATTTAGAAAGCTTTCAAAAAATCAACTTAAAGTGGGTTTCTCTACAAGACATAGATAAAGATGGTTTTGTTATTGTATTTATTAGAAAACTCTGAAAAAATAGCACATATTACTGTGACTAAAATTAGATATTGCAAACAAGAGAAAAAACAAGTGCAAATATGAAGCCAAATTAAACTATTGTTTCAGTATATTAGTAATTTTATTGAATCTAATAAACAAGGAAGACCCTTTGTTTACAGCTGAGTTTCTCAAGAGTACAGAAGGCACTTCAGTAGGAGTTTATGGAAATTCTTTAATCAGATTCATCCTATTAGTCTGACTTGCAGTTTCTTTGCCTTGTTTGCTTTAATGTGTAATACAAGATGAAGCCCTTAACCAGGCTGTAAAGGAAATTATAGTAATCACTTAAGAAATGGTGTAAACATCAAATTCAGAGAACCATAATTATACATGCAAAACTGGACTATCTGTTTTGCATGTGTATTATGGAGAAAACTCTCTGTACCTATGTGTATTTTATTGCAAGCAGCTATAGCAAGGACTATTGCCTCATTGTCCAAAATAGGTCATTCCACTAACATGAAAATACGGCTTTTCCTCCAAAAATCTTGTACTGCAATCTTCACTAAACACTCAATGATTTTAAAAAAAAGGACCTTGATAGTTCTTTTTTTGGACTTGAAATCAGTATTTGAAACTCTATACAAATCTTGTATAAAGAAATTTCTAAACTGGATGGCTGTGGAAAAACAGCTTTAATCAAAAAAATTTAACATGGACCCAAACATGACAGTTCAAGCAATTTGTCAACTAATGTCTGTGATTTCTACTAGAGAAACAAACACAAAAATTGGCCTATGATATTTATTTTAGACACAAAGAAACAGACAACATAATCCATATGTTTAATATTTTTTATTTTCAGCAAAATACTTCTTGTTTTACTACAAGCAACTGGATCTAAACATTCATTCTTATCACGTTATCAAACACTCAGAATCCACTTCAGTAACATAGAAGATAGTCTGAGGTTTAGCAGTTTCAAGGAGGGGAGGAGTATCTGCTTTGAAATTATTGAAAAATTATTATGAGGGAGAGGAAAGACACCTTGCAACAGCAAGGAGGAACAATACTGTTTTGGAATTTTAAGATATAACCCAAAATGCAAAAAGTTGAGGCAAATCCTGAAGCAGCACATTCATGCAGAATATTACAGCAAAAGTGCTTTGCCTTTGTGTGACTGTAGTCATTGCTGCTTCCAAGACTCAGCCAGATTGGATTGAACCAGCTCAAACATTAGTTTAATGCCTCCTATTACCTCATTATCTGAGGTTCACATGGGCACAGCTCATGCGTATATGTCCTAATGGAAGAGGGTAGGTATTCCACATTTACATGTTAAATTTAGTATTTCCAGCTTCTGGTGTGCCCACTATATCTGCTGACTTTTCTCACCTCAAATTTTCTTCTTTAGCTGTTCATCCTCCAGATGAAATAAATTATGCTAAAAATGGTCAGCACCACCCATCATCAACAAAAATACTATGCAAGTTTGACTGGGGAATCATTTACTATTGGTAAAATATTCTGCCCGCTTCTGTGTAAGGTCTTTATCCAGGATTATTTTTTTTTTTTTTAATATGTAAGTCACCTCAGGAAACTGGAAGCCAAATTCCAATAGCAGTCAGGAAGAAATTTTTCACAATGAGGGTGGTGAAACACTGGCACAGGTTGCCCAGAGAGGTGGTAGATGCCCCAGCCCTGGAAACATTCAAGGTCAGGTTGGACGGGGCTCTGCACAACTTGATCTAGCTCAAGATGTCCCTGCTTATTGCAGGGGGCTTGGACTACATGACCTTTAAAGGTCCCTTCCAACCCAAAAGCTTTTATGATTTTATGATTCATTCATAATTACATTAGTCAACTCCAAAGACAGGAAATAAATCACACAGGTCTGATGCTGTTCTGTGCATGGGTTCTGTGCAAGGACTTTGAAAGCTAACTATTACAGAATGTAATTTTACAAGAGAAGGCACTTCCTTAGAAATACCTGCTACTGGATTTTTTCTTTTCTTTTTATGGAGAGCAGATATAGAAATCTGTAAAGGCCTAGCACTGTTAACTGAGTTCTGTTCTGCCTCCTGCAATGCCAACATATTGTTCGGAGTTCCAAGATTAAAATTCTCATTAGTGTTTATAGTGATGAAGAAGAACATAAAATCAGAACCAGGCCTTACACAGCTTATACTTCAAACTAGCTTTTGAATAATGATGATGATGTCACTAAGAGAAGTCTTTATGTAAAAATGGCTATAAGTGGCTCCATCTCAATTGTATTTCTGCAGGTTTTCAAGCTAGTGAAAAGACTACTATACTTGGGGGGATGGGGGAAGCCATCAGTTGTCCCTTCCTTTCTTCTTCCTATTCACTATGAAAGGAAATTCATCTACAATTAGAGCAGCAATTCACAGTTCTGGTTAATGTGTCACATTGTTCCCATCTCCATAGACCACCAGTACAAACCCCAAAGGTTTTGGGAAGGACTGACAATACTGAAGTGATGGAGATCAGGCAACACTTTCAATAAAATGAGTCAACTCAAAAGTATGTAATTGAATTACAGAGAACCAGACTTCTGTCAGTCTCCCATTGAAACATAAATACACATTCAAGTAAGAGAAAGACGACATTTAAAGGAACACACATAATTGCAAAGATCATTGATGCTTATTACAGCACCTGCAAGAGAGGAGATATAGGAGATATTTACTGTGATATTTCAATACAATCAGAAATCCACTGAATTCAGCTTTTTCATTATCTGCTTTGATTACCACAGGGTGATTTGGCTCAAAGTCTAGTGCTAGATAATAATCCTTGTTTTTTTAAAAAAACAAAATTTCTGTTACTAGTCCTGTTGGGAGGAAATGTTAAGACCATGGATTGCTTTCCACTTATTTCTGCTATTGGAATGAAACTCCACATTCCTGAGAATACAAAAAAAACCTGAAATGACAGTCCATTTCTCCCTTTTTCATAAAGTGGCCCTAGGCAGATGACAAACTGACAGACTGGCACAGCATCATGCCTGGAAAGGAACTATGTGGATGACTGAGTTGTTCTTTGGATAGTTTTAGACTTCGAGAGAGAGAGAGCGCATGCACCATTTTCTGAACTGCCTCTGCAATAGCTCTTATTCATCTATTCAACATTTCCTCTCAATTTCTTTCAGTGATATATTGTAGATCACTACCCAACCTTGACAGCTCAGTAATAAGTCAGAGAACTATGTTTCAGAATCCCACTCTTCCACAGAAAAAAAAGACCAGCTTCAGCTCACTTAGGAGATTAATAGCTCTGCTGAAATTCCACACTGCTGAAAGTCACCTAACCAGGTCATACATGCTGTCATTAGGAAAAGGAGTTTCCACTTCAGATCCTTCAGAATCCTCCCAGGGATAGCAATCATTTCTTTTCAAAAGCTTAAAGTGCATTCATGTGACAACAAAATAAAACAAACAAATAAAAAACCCATCACCAAAAAAATCCAAACAAACCAAAATGAAAACTGCTGAGATAGCAACACTGAAAATGCATCTAGTAGAGACTGCCTTTCTTTAGAGGACAAAATGCATCAGGCTCTGAATGCCAACTGAGTAGTTATAGTCCTTTTAATCATCACAGTGTCAGCAACTCATTCCTGAGCTTAGTTACAGGGGGTGTTTTTCAGTTCTGCAACAAATCACGAAACAGAACTTCAGTGAGTTCTCTTTGCTATGAGAGCACTGGGATTTTGTGAAACTGAAGGAAGAGATTATACTGTATGTAACAGTCTGGAAGAGGCCTTACTATCACTTCTTTGTAAATGGATAGAATCCCATTGCTGGCTTCTTTTGCTCATTTCGGTAAGGCATTACAAAGCATAACAAACCACTACAGACCGGTGCAAGTATCAGTGCAACAGCAGGGACACTTAAAAGTAGGAGAGAAAAGACTGCATTCATATATCATAGCATAGATGCCATGAACTGTTCACCAGCAGAATTCTTCAAGGCTGATAAATGTGTGTAGTATGCTGGAGTGTGTATGAACAGTTGAAGACAACTGTTGTGGCAAAAGTGATCCATGTTGTGCAGTAAAAAAAGAGGTTTCTTTAGACATCATAGACCTCCTCTTCCATGGCATGACTGACCTCCCCACGAAGTTGGTGGAAGGTGTTGCGCCTCAGGATCTCCCAGCCACGGTGAGAACTAGTCCTGGATGTGCTTCGTGACAATGACAGAGCAGACCGCTCCTGCTTGTACAGGATGTTCCTATCGATTCCCAGCTTTTCCAAACCTTTGTCATAGTTATCCCTATCCTGAACCTTAAATGCTTCTGTGTACCGCATCATCTTGTGTTTGTTGGGATCAACCCTGTCTTCAACTCTGTAAGAGGATTAAAAAAAATAAACTGAAACAAAGTAGAAACATGCCAGTTTATCAACAAAACCAAGCAGCCACAAGGAGCTAGACTCTCCCAAAAATATGTCTACTGACCCAGACATTCCAGAAAACCTACACAGAAATGGGAAACTGATTATAGACATGGTGCTAGCAGCTGCTAGCACACAATTATCTCCTAGACCTTCATTCCCATCATTGGCTTAACTACTCTTAACTGCTTGTGGTTTCCTGTCCTTTAACTCATTCCCCAGTCATGATTTGCCCCTTCCATTTTGCCAGCTGTATGCTACTGGCAGACCTATCCCATCTGACTCTAGCTCCAGATCCTTTGTATATACACATATATTCATCCATTTCCTTTGTTCTTGTCTTTCCTTCTCTGATATCCCATGGTTGCTAGCACCCTCAGTGCTAGGGTGTCACTTACGTTTTGCTGAACTTTTATTTAACTGCTGCACTTCCATCAACTCTTCTCTACATTACTTATAATTTGTCTTCTGAAATACTATCCCACAATAGTTAAAATGAACTTATATGTAATTTGACAGAACTAGATCATACCAACACTCTTTTGTCATAGCATCCAATGAAGAATTTTAGCTGGGACATTGCTCTTGCAAAGTTATATTCAGTCCAACACCTTGGACTGAAGGTGTTACATATTGATACTATTTTAGGTCCACTTGTTCTGCCCAGCAAACCTGAAAACCCGTAAGGTTCATTTCTCTGCTAAAACCTAAAGAAAGTCATATTTTATACTGTCACCACTCCCCCTTCTGGCTTTATCAGCAAAAGATGACGCAGTTGGAAAAGACACATGCCCAAACAAAATGATATCTTTTCTCACCCTAGTATAAATATTGATTAAGATCAGAAATAATGAGGAATCTAATGTTATCTAGACTACAGATAGTTTGTTTGTTATTTCAGTGCCTAAACTGAAATCCTGGACCTAAGAATTTGCCACCTGATGCCGTCCTTGCAAAGTATAATATAGTTACTAGGTTGACACCAGAAAGAAATCTTGCCTTTAATTATTCCTGTTCTGTTTTTGAATAATCTGTAGTGCAGTTCATTGCTGCTCAATGTCTAGTTTATTGATTCTGCCTCTGCCATTTCATGTATCTCATAGATAGGGACAGCCAACCAAGCACAGCAGTGAAACTTTGTGATACTCATTATAAGAAGTTTGAAAGAAAAATTCAGGCCTTATAGCCCATGCAATTTCTGTGGTCTGTCTCCTGTGACTAATGGATAAGAAAACATCAGCTGATTTCACAAGGAATTGCACAGCAGAGCTTTCTGAGGGGAACAGTGTTTGTCTATCAATCACAGGCAGAAAACAGATTGGGGTCTGTATTCTGGAAGGAAAGGACTGTAAACACTCCTCCCCAGGCCACTGGAAAGGCTCTTTATTAACATCCATACATTGAATTCTTCTTTTGTGGTCCTTATGAGCACATACTAGAAGAGAACTCACCTGAGATACCATCGATCCCCTAGTCCATACTCCCGCCCACAGATTCCAGAGCGAGGCCAGAGACACCGTGGCAGTTTCCGCTCCAGCATG
This sequence comes from Phaethon lepturus, assembly GCF_000687285.1. Lineage (NCBI taxonomy): Eukaryota > Metazoa > Chordata > Aves > Phaethontiformes > Phaethontidae > Phaethon > Phaethon lepturus. The sequence goes on along the minus strand of NW_010551036.1, from coordinate 88,342 downwards.
ACAGTAGTAGCAACAACCTTTAGAATGAAAAAAAAGAGAACTTGGATGAATTAGAAAAAAATCAGACTCTGTTTCAAAATTATCAGTTTCATGAATACTGACTCATTACCACACTTCATTACAGCTCCATATGTAATGAAGAAAAATCATAGAGTCAATACTCTGTTTATTATAGGGCAAATCACTGTTTTAGTCTGAACTGTGCCATGTTTTGAAGAAGCAATGGTGCTCTTTCTTAAAACACTGTTAAATTTCTTTCCTTTTATACCTGATGGCAATGAGTAGGGTAATTAATTTGCTAGCTAGAGGAGAGGACACTATTTATATCTGCATTAACTATCATCAGAGTGTGGCCACACAACTACATTTAACCATTTGACTTACTGCTTTCTTACAGAAAAATACTAGGAAATGGATTTCCTGTTGAGCAGCTATATAACTGATCTGTTGGAATTTTTTTACCTTTTGAGCAAGAGAGTCAGACCAACTTCTCTTAGTGGATGTAAAGACATTACTGACCTACTTGTAATCATTACCTTGCATTCTATCTCCCCTCAGTCAATCCCTATAATTATAGTTTAACCCTCAGTTACACAGAAATGTGATTTGCAAAAAAAAGATGGAACTTTAAATTCTATTTAACAAGCAATGCATGTGTAAGGAACAAAGAGCCAGGAAGATACACGATGGACAAGAAAGGCTGGATGGGCTTCTAGCTGCTATTTGAAATAAGGTAGGAATACCCACACAGCAAAGATATACTGGAAGACAGTTTCACATGGGAAGATGTGCAGAAGAGCAGTCTCGCATTTAGACACTTTGGACTCATAGAAAGGATGAAAGAAATTTGGTGGCTGACATACAGAAACTGTAAAACAGAATTAAAAGGACATGGCTTATTCTATTAACCCCTGAGAAAAGTGAAGAGCAGGGAAAGGTTTTAAAGTACCTCCTTTAGAGCAGAGCACAGAAGACAGAGTAAGTAATTGCACTGTTCAGCACATTTCCTCTGGACAACTTTTCCCCTTCGTTATTCAAAGTGAACCCCCTACCACCTGAATTAGGTTACCTGGGCTCTCCAGAGTTCATCCCGCTCATGGGCCACTCTCCAGTGGGTGTCACCCATCATGGCAATTAACAAGTTGAGCATAAGGAGAGTTGCAATGATGGCGAAGGCAAAGTATACCACGCTGTACATAAAGGGCAGGTCCACATCATAGTTTGCAGGGCCATCAATGATAGTGAGGAACAGCTCAAAGGTAGTGAACAAGGACATGGGATAGTTGTAGAACTGCCCAAGGTTTTCAGGGTTCTCTGTCTGGAAGATGATGTAAAAAGCTAGAGGAGAGCAACAGGGAAAAAGAGGGAGAGGTAGCTTAATATCGGGAAACATATTCCAAGAGCAACAATAGGGTACTATAAGAGATGCTGACAACACAAAGTGGTCTGGGAAGGAGCTGCATGTGTTTCTATGCTAGTGCGGTACCTAGCATAACAAGGACAAGTCCCTGACTAGAATCATTGGTCTCTATTATAAAGTGACTCAGAATTACTTTATTTATTTGTTCTCAAAACAGTGATCTTTTCTTCTTCAAGGATATAATAAAGCTATGTGTGTTAATCTCATTTTCCAAAGACAAATATAATAAACACAGTATGTTTTTAAACCTTGATTTATATATATGTGGAATTATCTGTATTGTCCTAATTTCTGTTACCCTGGAAAGAGCAAAAATTGAAAACCAAACTCATAAGAGCAGAAATCAGTACTGGGAAAGTGACCATGTTCAAAAAAACAGAAGCTATACATCATCACCACCTTTGTGAGCTAACTCAAAGGGCAACCTGAGAAGAAATAAAATTCCATGCACTTAATTCATACTAAAAAAATTGGCAGGTGTAACAATGCTGTTTTCCTTTCATAGACTCACCTGATGCAAAGCCTAATATCACCACACCCATGAGCCAACAAAAACGCATGAGATCTCCAAATATCATCTGTAGAGCAAACACAGAGCCACCATAAGACCCAGAAGTCCCACCAAGCCACAATGCAACCCTATGTAAAAGGTTTTCCAGATTCTAAGACCATGAGTAGACTAAAGGAAACTTCTTCACTAAAGAAAGAATGTGAAAGTCAAAAACCCGCTGTGCAGACAAGAACTTGTCCATTTGCTGTTAATGCTAGTCCTGAGGGAGAAAAAGTATTCTTTCAGTTCCTCCCTATTTGCAAAGAGGTGCCAGGAGAAATGTAACAAGCCCATATCTGTTGTGTCTTATACCTTCTGGATCATGATGGTAAAGGGTCCAAGCATCTGGAAGCCTCGTGCGAAGTACATGACATTGCACCATCCTAGCACAAGGGCAAAGGACATGGGCACCACCTCACCAGTTGTGCTGGTGAGACGCATCACCATGGTTACTAGAATCATGCAAGCATATGTGATGCTGCAAGAGAAGAGACAGTGAAAAAAGTTCAGTAAAGGAATCTTACCTTCCTTTTTCTTTTCTTTTCAGAAATTCCAAGACAGGCACATATAGCCACCAGCCCCATAGAGAGAGACCTCTCAGCATTATCAGCTCTACCTGTCCACTTGCCTGTCTTCATACACACCAGTTGAGTCAGTAAGAGAAGTAAATCATAAGAAGGAATACTCTAAAAGAATGGAGAAATTGACTCATCTGGCAAAAGACATCAGTGAGGAAAATGAGGGACAATTTATTTATTAGACTCAAAAAGTGATGTACTTACACAATTATGTGAAAAGGCCCTCCCAGGATGGTTTGTCCAAAGTATTTCGCTGCTCCAACTCTAAGGATATCTGGGATCTAAGAGAGACATCCTACTGACTTTAGGACTTAGATGGATTCCATTATACTATTCAATGCCATGGTAACAGCCAATATTCACAATATCTTGGGGCCTGCCACATCTGCTTTGTTTGCTTGTTCACAGTTTGATTTCTGTATTGCTTTAAAAACTGAATGATTGAGTCAAGTGACCCCTCTTGGGATGTGACAGAGATTGATGGAAAACCTAAGAATGCTTGGGCAGATTGAGAGACTTTGGTATGTGGCAGAGAGATGCTGCAGCACTGAGCTGTGAGCCTGAAGTCCATATAGATTACTGAGAAGAGACCAGACAAACAGCTGTGCCACAGAAGTGAAGACAAAAAAGACCTTCTTGGGGAATCAAAGTTAGTAGTGTAGCCCCAGAGTCCTGACCAAACACCGGAAGAAGGACCTGTCCTTCTGGAACATATATGGGCAGAGAGAAAGCTATTTACAAGCCCCATTTCACTTCAGTTCATCCTGGCATCATTATTTTAGTTTTCTCATATAAAAGTTTCAGCCTTCTATTTCATATTATATTAAAATCAAGTGGAGGATATATTTGTTTTAATTTAAAGAACTTTTTCTTTTTTTTGAGAGAGAGTTCATGGTAAGGAGAAAACATGTACTCTGGTTGAGTAAGGTTGCTGTTATAGGCCCATACCGTCACTGATCTTCAATTAGATATAAACTTTTCCGTGTACGCACAGAAATCACTTCAGCCAGCACCCCTAAGCACATGAGTATTTGCTTAGGCTGAAGGGTGGGTGAAGAATCTCTAAGAATCTCATGCAACAGCTGGGATTCAGCTGGACCCACAGTGCTAACGGGTACTGTGGTATTACCCTGCAGATAGTATTTGATAGCATGGCCAGTCCTTCTAATTGCTTCTTCCACACCTGGAGTCTTACTAGTATGTTGTCACAGTCTCTGTTTCATCCAATAGATACTGTTGACAGTGTCTATAGCCTCAGGTGTATATCCAAAAACTTAGAGTAAGCAAATAACACCTACCAAGTTGTGAGCATAAACTCATGTTTGTCTAGTAAGTAAAATCTGTCTTGATTAAACTCGAGACTATATAGCTCGCTGTTTCTCTTACCTCAAGGATCAAAATTACTACAGCTCCAATGACTGTGATCAGCTCCCCCACCAGCCTCAGCTCATCCTCATATGTCATATATGATTCCTGGAAAAAAAAAAAGGCACAAGAGGAAATTAAAATTAAATTTTAAAGGGAGTGGAAGGAAAAAGGGGATGTGGGAAAAGAAGGCCCACTGTTAGTGTAAGAAACATGACTAGGCCTGACAAGGCCACAGGAACCAGCTCAGCCCCAGCAACGGAAAGCAGAACATACCCAATATTCCTCACTGACAAAGGTGGAAAGAGAGAAATAGGACAGCTGCAATAGCTGGCAACAGGGAAAGACTTCCCAGTTAAGTATGTTAGATTAGAATTGCCCAATGCTGCCTATGGGGCCCAGACTCCTATAGCCACAGTACCTGCAGCATTTTCTGGACATAGATTGTATTGTCTCTACTGCTTGTTTTGTTGTCTGTTCGGGGTTTCAGTGGTCGGTAGATGCAGCACATAGTGAAGCAGACAATGTAGAGTATATAGAATAAAGCCAGGAAACAAAAATAGGGACGACCATACATATTCCACTTCAGGCTCACCAGCTCCTTCACAGGAGTTAGGTCCAAGATCTGGCGTGCCTGAGAAAGATAGAAAGAATTAATTGCCATAAGGACATTTGTTTATAAGCATCATTCACACCGTTTCCTGGGAGAATGTTAACAAACTCTTCTCACCTACTCCATTCAGCATTAGGAAGCTGAATTTATTTTGCAAAAATGGCATCCTCAAGTGGGTTTAGATTTGCTCAGTTCTCCAGCAAAGAGTTTTGAAAAAAACTAAAAAATATATCCTGCAGAGAACAGCTATTGAGTACCAGTGGGAAATGCAAGAGAAGTATGTTAGATACTAGAATAAGTTTGTGGTCTGTGTAGGCTTGGATGCATACACACACTTCAGACAGACCTGTGATCTGGATCAATGAATGCAAATATATGAGAATGTGTTACAGAAAATAAAAGATATTATTAATAATGTATTAGTATCATTATTAATATTATTATTTTAAGATATATACATATTAGGGCTGGACTAACTTTACAGTATCAGAAAGTTTATAAATCCTTTGAATATTCAAATTCAAATATGTACAAAACTAATTCAGTTCATGAATTATCTTTTACTGTAACTGGAATCAATTTTGAAGAATATTTCATGTTAAGCAAGATAACACAGTGCACTTTACAGCAGACAGATATTCTCCTCTGTGCAAAAATATACATCATTATTAGAACATAGAATTGAAAATAAAATAATTTGGAATCTATTTTCAGCTACAGAAAAAAGGTTCTGCACAAACTTGTGAAATTCACTTACTTTTTTTTCTCCAAATTGGAGTTCTACATTTAAACATTTAAGTTAACATTCATTTCAACAGCTATTTCTATCAATTTCAGCAGCATTTGTGGAAATTTTTCATCTCTAGGAAACATATCTAAAGGTCATTTAGATCATTAGCTCTCTTTGAAAAACTGACACTGATATTACCTTGATTTAGCAGGCAAATAAGGGAACTTTGGAAAGATTTCCAAAGTTCTTTTCTTTTATTTCTGTCTAAATGCAGCCAATTAATGGACTGGATTTTCAAAAGTTTTCTCCATTCAGCTATGATCATAAAAACTGAAGTATACCCGCAGTGAGATATACTGTGAAAAACCCAGGCTCTTTCAACTTACTTGCTTTAGATTATTTATATTATATACAAAGTTGGGTCCTTCTTTTTAGAATCTCAGTGGTGCAGCTCAAATATATCTAGAAGACCACATGCAATTCCAGGAACAAACAGAACCTTCAGTGAGTATCTTTCATGATATGAAAAATAGTGCTGGTGCATAAGCTGGGGTTGTGTTTCTGTCAAAGTTCTGCATATATCCATGCATACTGTGTAGCTGAGGAATTCTATACAAAAAGAAAGCTTCATCAAAAAAAGTTTTAGAAGTGACAAAGAGGCTCCACAAAAAGTAAGAGCAGTAGAGTTATGAGCACTGGAGGGAAGAATCCTCTCCTATCATACAATTCCATTTCAAAAACTAACAGGAAGAATCCAGAAATTTTCTCAAGTGTCCTCATGGCTGATTTGGTTGATTTGCACACATGCATATAAAGGACAAAGAAAATACAGTGAGATGATATGGAAAAAGAATTCAACATCTTTTCCTCTGATGAACATTGCTAATCTGTGACTCTGAGTGAATCTATTAATTTGCTGCTGGGATGACAACTATAAAACTTGGAAAGATCAATGTCACTCCTTTAATTGTTTTCGTAGGACAAGATAAAATTGTGGCTACATGAACTGTCTAATAAATGTCATTACTTCTTCCTACAAACTTTGCCTTATCTATGTCCTTAGAATAGCACTACTACAAGTAAAGCCATCACAAAACTTTAGGCACCTAAAGGAAGTATCTTCATTAGTGATGTTGTTATCCTAAGATTGCTCTCCTTGTAGGCAATAGGGTCTTACAGATTGCCATTCAGCTCACCTAAAATCTAAACTGTTCTCTGGAGATACTTAATTACTTGGATTTCTCTATCAACCACATGTAAAATTAGGGAATCTGTATTCCTTAATTAAACACCTCAGTTGGTGACAAAATTAGATAAGATGAATGTAGGCCAAGTGCAATTTAACTAAATTTGTCCAATATGAACACACAATATTCTCTGCCAAAAAGTAATCACTCTCAAGCCTACCAAAATTAGACGCTCTGCTTAGTAAACTGGTCTGTGAAGAAAGAATGAACCACATGGGAAATATGTTAATTTTAGTATGTAACGCACTACTGGGAGGTATTCAACACCATAGTGACAAGAGCACTATGCTGATATGAATAAAATGGAACAGAGAATATTAGGGTCTTTTCATACTGAGTTCTTTTGAAAAATTTGACCTAGTGGTCATAAACTACATAGAGTCCCACCGCAAGGAAGTATATTCCACAAAAGTGACAAATGTTGTTTTCAAAATATATGGATGATACTGACTCAGGTTATCACGGCCTCCAAAATCTGCAGTAGTTGAAGAGCTAGATCTCTACTTTGGAATCAAATGGATCATCCTGAAGCATTTTCAAAACAAAATTATCTTTTTCACTCAGTTATAAGCCATACTCTGTTAAAGTGAAAGTAAAACAGAGATATTTTGTTTATTGGCACCTGCAAGCCCGGATAATTAGCATGGACTCTTTTTGTGTTTTTCTGTCATTTCATCATAATTGTTCAGGTTCCATTCCTAATCTGCAAGAAATTAGTAAAACTGAACTGAAGCTATAGTTGTAATGGTTTTCTATAGTTGAAGAGTGAACCCACAGTCCTTTGTCTGTCTTCCCTATGTGGAAGTGTCATTTCTATTGATATAAGAGTATGTAAATACTCAAAGTCTAGAAATAGGACTATGGCTGGTATGTTTATGGAGTATCAAAGTTTGCTTTGCAGGTCAAGGGTCTCGGTCTACTCCAGAGATAGTCAAAAGCAGTTGGATTCAGCTACTTTAAGACAGTCAGTGTTATTTCATTTGCAGTTTCTCTACCTATAAAAAGTAAAGAATTTATTTTGCCATTCTCACAGAACATATGCAGGATTCACATGAGAATCCTTTCTGAGGTTGCCAACCAAGCGCCAAAATGTCAACAAGGCCTTTTCTGTAAGAGGGAAACAAAGGCATATATATGTATATATGTTTTGTATATATAATTGTTTTGTTTTATTTATGTAATTGATTGGAAATTACCCTCAGTTCTGATGGCATCTTGAGGGTAAAACAAAAGACTAACAACGAAAATTTATCTGCTAAATCTTTGAAATGTTTTTGTTGTGTGTGAACATAGAACTGAGGATGACAGAATATTCCTGATTGTACAGCAGTACATGTCTTTTTTATCAGATGATTTAGGATAAGAAAAGTGGAACATTTTTCCAAATGAGATTAGCACTTGTCTAAAGTTCCATGGTTTATATGAAAATATTACATTTTAAGTTTCTGCATTATTATCTGGGTGATACTTAATTGAAACTTCTATATGAAGCCTTTAGCTCCCGCTAGAAACGCATAGAGCATAAGTAGGACAAACAGTGTGTACTTTACAACTTGCTTATGAATTGGACCCTCACACTTTATTGAATGCTTCCAGACCTTCTTCCTATTGTAATGTTTAAGGGACCACTGTAATAAACAAGAAGGAGACATAAGTTGAAGTGGCATGAGTGGGTTACTTTAAAGGAAAACTTATTGCACTCTAGATGTTTTCCTCCTTTTGCTACATTGCCCTACTTCCTCCAAGTCTGCCAAAGACAGATTGCACAAACTGTGAGGAATACGTATGTTTCAGTAAATGGGTATGACTCTTGAATGCCCTAAGAAATATCCTAAAGGATCAAAAGTAAGTTAGAGGTAATGAACCTAGCTAGATAGCCTTAGGTGTTCTGTTTTGTTTAGAAGTCAGTATTCTGGAATTCTTTGCATAGGAGAGTAGATTTCATTTTCCAAAAGACGATGTAAGTTCAGGAGCTTACTATAATCTTCCTGTAGCTTAGTTCCCTTCTATTTTTGCCACTTTTCATCCACTTAAGGGTCAGAAAATATATTTAGTACCTATTTGTTTATGCATCCCCCTTAATACAAGAGGAACCTGCTGACTGGGGCCCAAAGATGCAACTCTAGTCCAATACTGGACTGAGAGGGCCAGGGACCATATCAGAGGATGGGGTCACATATTGCATTCTTCTAGAGGAGACAGCAAACATTTTGGACCAAACATATATACAATACAAAAAAAGAAGTACTCGTTATGCATGCAAAAATAACAATTACTCATATTTAAGAGCATTCTGGAAAATAAAGAAATCATAATATTTCATGGTATTTGGAGACATCTTATCCTCTGAAATTAGGAATCTTGGATCTGAATGCACTACATGCTTTGGGAGAAGATGAGGCACAATATTCTTTCTTTTAGGATTATGGTTTAGTTTTCCGGACAACTGCTAAGGTTGTTCTATTTCTTTGACATAGACGTCTTTCCCCTGAATTTCTGTATGGAAAACACATAGAAATTTAAAGGATTTTAAATAAAAGCAAATGAGAGTTTCATAGACTTCCTTCACGTTGTGCAGCACCCTCCATTAGCTAAAACATTTGTTAGAGAAGTTTGACTAAAGTTTTGATAGATGGAAATAATACAGCATGAATATTACTATGCTAATTAAAGTGTCTTCTGATTAATTTCCTGTCCTATTAGGATTATTTAAGGTGATTACAACTGATAGGGTAGTATACCTTGAAAGTCTTCAGCAGATCTGTCTAAGATTGCCATTACACTCTCCTATTTTTGTCTTCGTGATCCCTTTACAAGTTTTTGAGCCTACAGCAGAGATAATTTACCTACTTTGTTTTGAGTCATAGCCTGGACAAGCAATGTCATTAAAAGAAGAGTAGAATAATAATGAGTGATTTTAAAATGCATTCCAGGTTAGGATTTCTGAATATAGTCTTGTCTCACAGGGACATAGTAAGAATTAATCAGTATCACAGTTATAGAAAGCTGCTTGCTAGAGCTACTCTAAAGCTACTTGTTACTGATATGTTTGAAACTGATGAAAGAGAGAGAACCCTTTATTGAATCACACAGTGTCATTTCCTGTAGCTTGCTCATACTAAGTTCTTTCAATCTGTAAGTTTTACATCTCAGAAGAAACTGTGTGTAAAGCATCAGATGTAGCCAGATCATTAAAAAGCTGCTACATTTCCTGTATTTCCTGCAGCACATGGTGCTCTATGTATAATATAAAAGAGCTTGAACCTTCAAACTCATCATTTTTCTCCTTTTATAATCATCATGGTCTGCACATAGAAAGCATATGGTGTCCACAATACCTCTCTCTTCTTGGTTGAGACAATGAGCTCAAGGAAGGACTGATCTTCAGCCCATGAGTCAATCTCTGTGAGATCATAGAGAACAGTGGTCAAGGGGCCAAAGGACCAGAGATTGTGCTTCCGCTTCTGCATAAGGTATTGAAACATCTGAGGAGAAAAGAAGGGGGTGGAGGATATCAGAAGCTTTCCAGTGCATAGTGTATTTGCAGTGAAAACAAATACAGTTGTTAAAAACTCTCTAATTAGAATGTATTTTCCTTGAACTTGGTAGTTGTTGTGGTTCTGATATCCCTCAGGAACAATTATAGCAGGCTAAGAAGTGGAAGAACTTTTCTGACTCCCATTTGATTATTAACCTGTGCTTGAGGTAAAGCATGAGTGATTTTTATTCTAAATTCTAATCAAACTGTCAAAGTTATTTGACACCATTATACATCTTGGCAATAGATTTCATATGGAATTATATGTTGATTAGAAAAAAAATATTTTATACTCTTCTACAAGTTATCAGGAAAGAGGTGTGGCAAGGGAAGTGATCCTGTCCTTTGTGAATCTACAGAAGAAACACTAACCATTCTTGACTTTTTATTAAGGGGAATGGTGCAAGTTTACATTAAATATTGAGTTCTTGACTATGAATAAATGTCTGTGGATACCTGAAGAAATTTCCTGTGTGTCATATTTAGGGTGATAAAATCTAGACAACGAAGACAATAATTTCAGTCATACTTTTAAAAACATACTTGGAGTGGATCTTTCTGTCAATATCTTTTAAACTCAAATGCTTCAAAAATTGGGTCAAAAGATATATTCTTTAAGCACTCATTTCTTTCATTAGGGTAAAGAAATTTTTTATACAGGTTTTCTGGTCCTACATTAGACTTCTGGCAAAAAAAAAAAAAAAAGACAGACTTGTTATGTATCTTCTACCCACTAACAACATGTACAAACTTGCTTGGTCTGGATGATGTTGACCTTTTCTGAATAACCCCTTTTGTATGGAGGCAACTGTGTCACTTTTAAACTCACCACAGTGTTGCCCTCCACTCCAGACAGTTTGAATGGAGTAAGCCCCTCATTGTTAGGAATCAATTCAAGTGATCCTGGTCCCTCTTTGTTCCTGTCATAGGAAAGTATCAGGCTGTACATGTGGCAGGCAAATGTCTTATTAGGTTGGAGAACCAGGATGTGAAGAACAGTGTTACCTATGAAGGAAGCAGACCAGATAAAGTATATGGAATAGCCCAGCCCTGTGCAAAGACTGGCAATTGACTGATGCCATTAACAATGGCTTTTGTTTTCCTCACATCCCTCATCCCACAGCTGCTTGTAATGAGAGAAAAATATGTCCATGCACAGATAACAGTCTGATTTAAAGTGTCCAGATCCACTATATGCAATTCACTAGTCCCCACAGCACATACCCAGACTATCTTGAGCTCTGATGTCAGCTCCATTTTCAATGAGCAACTGTACAATTTCCTCATTTCCCACACAGGCAGCAAATGATAAAACATGCTCTCCTGCAAAGAAAGGAAAGAGGAGAAACAACTTTAAGACCCTAGGTGGCAGGAGAGGTTGAAGCACACTGAGAGAAAACTATCCATGCTATGAAGCCAGAGGTTATGAAACGAAGACTTACTTCCGGTAACCTGTAAATTTCCTGCCCCACTCCTTATCCTACTCAGAAAGGAGAAGAGGGCCTGCCCCGCACAACACTAAAAGGAAGAAGTATTCTTTTCAGATTATCTCCATAAGAAGGTTGACAAGTATGTTGCAGTATATGCTGCTAGGAAGAAATTAAATTATTATTCCTATGCAATATATTTTTATACATGCAAATATATAAAATGTGTATGATATTTCTATTTCTATTTCTATTTCTATTTCTATTTCTATTTCTATTTCTATTTCTATTTCTATTTCTATTTCTATTTCTATTTCTATTTCTATTTCTATTTCTATTATTTCTATTTCTATTTCTATTTATATTTATATTTATATTTATATAGCATTTACATACTCAGATGGAGTCTTACTGTCTACTTAAAGGTGTGTGACTGCCAACACTTGGAGACAGGAACCTCTGCTCATCCAGTTTAGATGGGGACTAAAGCAAGCCTGCCTTATATTCTCACACCACTCTGCTGGTTCCCTCTCATAGCAGCAAGGGGAGAAGATAAGGCTGTACCGAAATAGAGAAGATTGTGGGAGCTGCGCCTGAAGAAGTGCCCAGTGGCCTGTGCTGTACGGGCATTGGCCCCTCTCTTGAGTAAAGCCTTCACCAAAGTGATGTTCTGGTTCACTGCTGCAATGTGGAGAGCTGTCTGCCCTGTAAGACACAGAAATAAAACCTTGCCTTCCAAGAAAGCAACTTCAGTCTGATCAGTAGCCTGCAGTTCACATTTCACTCAAGTTAACTCTAAGTTTTTTGGAACTGCATCCATAGTGGCTATATGATTTATGTTTGAAATTATCCCTGTTGTGTACAGAAGAGTGGACTACAGATTTTCCAGAGGTGCCATTCTATTTAAACCTTTTAGGAATTCATGCAAACTGACTTTACAACCTGCCAAAACCCACTATACACTTTCTAGCTTTTTTTCTGGGGGAAAGCAAAACTTGCCACACTCTTCCAAGAAGCACACTGAAAGGTCATGTCTCTCAGAAGGGACTATGCTTTCCTTCATGGGACATGAAGGTGAGATCAATACAAAGCTCCCAGAGAAGGTTTGCTCTAATCCATGAAACTAGGTATTAGAATTTCTAAAAACCCATCATTATTATTTTAGTGGTTTCAGGATTCTGTCTGGCATTTCTGTGTGGTCAATCAGAACCATTCTTTAAAAACCAGTCTCAGAGTCTAAACTCAAAAGCAGTGTCCCTCATTTGCTTTCAGTCCCTATTCTTTGTCAACCAAAGAACCTTTTTTTCTCTCCTTTCAGAGGAGATCAGGTAATGTCTGATGTATGTATGCATGTCCCCTTTGTTACACATGACTATGGCAGAAAGTAAACTGTACATATCTTTGCAATCCTGCTATAGGAAACAGGCCCACCTGTGGTTAAGAGTTTGTCAATTATGCATTTGCATGTTTTCACATGTATGTACTTCGATTTAATATAATTCAACCTTCCACAAATGGTCGGGAGCCATTTGTGTGCTTGTTTTGCGATGTAGCAGTTTAGCAATATATTGAACAAGAATAGTATAAGCTACTTTCCTAAATGTCCTAAATTTCTCCCTCCCCCAGCAGAGAATCCTGCCCATCCTCATTCACTGAGGTGTTACCTTCATAGAGTTCTGAAGTCATCCTCTCATTGACAAGGTCAGGAGCTGCTTCCATCAGAATCACTGCGGCCTCCACATTATCATACAAGGCAGCTACATGAAGGGCAGTCTCCCCCAGTGCACCTAAAAACAGTAGGAGAAACATGTGAGTCATCTAGACATTCAACTATATGGGACAAAAGCAGAAATGGATTTATTGGCATGGAGAATTACGGGAGTGCTTGGTCCTCCCTTGAGTACTGCCAGGTGCCACCTCACCATATGACATGGTAAAAGCCACATGACTACATAGCCACTATCCTTCACCCTGTTCAAAATCTGAAAGCTGAACAGAGACTTCAGGTGTTTGTGAGTGACAGCAAACTTAGGTGTGAAATGAGTGAGCACACAGGCCTTCTAGGGACCACCTTCCACAGTAAACCACCTCCCTCAGTCCCTCTAGAAAAAAAGGTCTATTCAAGCTGTAAACCTCCGGTCTTCACCATTCCTTTAGGGTTTGATGAGCTCTCCAAGTTAGAAAACTCACTTTGTTGCAAAGCTGTTGACATATAGTTACGTAGTTTGAGTCTGCTAATGCAAATGTTTTAGCAAACTAACAAACATACTATACTTCTTGTAGCAGGTTCTTGCCTTATACAGAAAACCATTTGTCACAAATAATTGAGTTACCTCTCTGATAGATATCACATGTTCCATCAGTGAGAAGTTTCCTAATGACTGGGAGGTTGTTCTCTTTGGCAGCCTGGAGGAGTGGGGATTCCCAGATCCTGTAGTCAAGAAAACGTGTCTGATAAGAAACACCCTCAAACAAATGGTGCCTCTCTCCAGACTTAGCATGGCCAATGCTTGAGACAGTACGTATCTTCAACATTTTCACTGAAAGATTGGTAAGGCACACCTACCATCTGACATATTTTTTGAGTGCAAAAAAAAGAACTCGCAAAAGCAGGCAAGTGCAGTGCTAAAAAACGCAGGTAGTTCACCATCTCTTGGCTTACTGACACTTAACCATATGGTGGCAGCAGAGGGAAAGATAGGAGAAATGAATAACCAGAAGTTTCTGGTTTATATAGCCCACATTCTGAGGCACAGAAGATAGAGAACGATGGGTCATTTGATAGCCCTACTGCCAGTAGACTAGTAATCTCAGGAGCCAGAAAAAGCCGGTAGTTTTTTTTACACAGCACAATAAAATAAAATAAAAAAGGGTGGCATCTGAATTACTCCCATAATGGATGGAAAAGAAAAAGTACAAACAACAATTCCTCCTGTGTCATAGCAACATTTCTTATGGTATAATTAAAAGAATGAGCTCTGAAATGTAGTTTCTCATCATACAAAGTTATGAGAAAAAATTTGAAAGCTTAGTTATACTATTTTTTTCTCTAATGCTGAGAAAATTGAGGAAATTGTTGAGAACTGAAATGTATGCTTGTCCTGGGAAAATCCCAGACTAAATGGTTCTCTTATAGTTGAAGAATGTCCTTGGGTCTTCCATGAGCCTCTAGATTATTTGAGTAGATCCTTTGGGGATGATGAAGAATGTACAAGTATAGTCATTAAACTTTACGACAGCAAGGTCCTTTGATGCAAATAGCAGGTCAAGGGAGGTGATCCTCTCCCTCTACTTACTCTTGTAAGGCTATGCCTAGAGTCCTGTGTCCAGTTCTAGGATCCTCAGTACAAAAGACATACGGAGCTACTGGAAAGAGTTCAGCAAAGGTCCACAAAAGATGATTATGGTACTGGAGCACCTCTCATATGAGGAAAGGCTGAGAGAGCTGGAACTGTTTAGCCTGGAGAAGAGAAGGCTTGGATAGGGTTCTTATCCATGTGTATAAGTATCTGAAGGTGCAAAGAGTTACCTGCAATGCCTGTTTGCTCAGCATCCAAGTAAGCTTTGACAATATTCAAAATAATGGGTTAGCCACCCAAATATCACAAAAAATAGAACAAAATCTACTAATTTATAGTAAATATTTCTGTTTTCCTTGAATATTTTCAGATTCATCTTTTAATTCATAAGTGTTTTGGGGTGGTGGTTTTTTATTTTTGTTTTTATACAAATAAAGAATTCTAGCTAGCCCATATTCAGGAGCTAAAGGCTTTAGATGACAAAAGACCTTCAAACCCAAAGAAACAGCCTATGTCGCATGAATTTTCAGTATGAAATAGAAAGAGGTTCCTCTCTCCAGATAGGATAAGTTCAATTTTAGACCTCTGTTCAGATGTAAATTTTGCGTTTATCTAACCCCTGCTTTCTTGTAATACAGATGTTTAATATATTCTTAATTATCTAGCATGGCTCAGCTCAAGCTGTAATGTGTGATATGAAATAAGTCTAAGGAACATAGTAGAACAATGACAAGTTCAAGCTGATATGTACAAGGAGAACATCAGCCCTCATTTGCCTACCAGCCCCAGTCTGTCCTTTTCCTTCAATCTAACAACTGCCAAGAGACTGGATGTTAGTCTCACATACACACAGAGCATCTGGGTCAAATACATTAATCAAACCATATATCTGGACATATGTTCAATGCTTTCTCTTTGTAATGTCCCAATTTTCTTCCTTGTGTTCTAGTATTATTTAGTTACAAGATTTTGAGGATACAGTTTATAGGACAAATACTGTATAAAGCAATAGGTGTTTTGCATTAAGTGATAACACTGATGTTAGAATACATTATCTATGAGTATAGCTCTATCATAAGCCACAAGAAAATCCACATCAGAGAAAGAGAGAGAATATAAATAGCTTATTGCACAAAACGTTTTCTCAGAACTTGTGCTTATTAGGTATAGCATAATTTAATGATAAAACCATAGGAAAACAGGAAACATAAATTCTGTGACTTACAGAAATACGTATTTCTTGCTTTAAATTATTCATTTATGAACAATAGAAACTTGAAGCAAAAAAAAATATTATTTGATATGCCATTATCTCTGGATGTAATCCACCTAAAATGTGTGAGTTCTGCACACCTTTATAGACGAAAGACACTGACACACTTGAGAGAACTTGGAGGATAAAGCAAAAAAAAGAGGAGTATCAGAATTACACAAATAAATAGGAATAATTCTAATTATTGGGCATGAGCTAGAAGTAATAGAATCATAACTAAACATTATATTTATAATTCCATAAAAGGAGCATTTCTTGTCACCAACAGCACCTCATTATCTACGTCACTAGAGACTAGACTAGAAAACCACTGAAAAACAGAGGGGAAATAAAAACATTCAGAATATAAAAAACCATCCTGAAGAAACCAGGGAGCCATCCTGAGATATTTTTTGTGTGTCCTTCAAACTCTTAGCCTTTCTGCTTTAGGAAGTATCCCTTCTTTAGTTTACTCATGCATTAGTTGCGTTAGTTGCTAATTACAAGATTATTTGATGAGAACATTGCATCTAGGATCAGACAAACAGGAACAAAATAAAGAGGCACTCTGAGCAAAAGTTGTAAGATTCGGTATCAGTGAAGCAAGCTTGCCACCTCTGCCATTATTTTGGCTGAGAAAGGCTCTGTGTTCCTGGAGAATGTAAATTTCAGAGTCACGAAGTGGGAAGGAGGAAAGATTTCAATAGTATAAACAATGCTACAATTAGTATGTTGATTCTTTACTGGGTAGGCCTTTATCCCTCCAATGACCTCACAGAGGAGGAAGGATTGAGCAAGAGACAATGTGGGAGGACATGAAAAATACCTTTCTCACAAAATTCTCTAAAGACCTTGTAAACAACTAATTAAATTACAAGCTTGCTAAGATGGAGATACCTAATAACTTCTATACTCAGATTTCATAAATTTAGTGCAAAATTGCAAAACTTTTCTACTTATTGTAGGAACCTCTATTGTAGGGCTTAAAAAAACAGAGATCCCAGGCCAAATAGCAAGCTGGTGAAGAACCCAGAAGCATTGGTAAATGTCATGGCACACTGCCTCTGATGCCTCAAAGGTCCATGACCTACATGTTTATACCATAAGCTTTTACTCTCATCTAATTTTCTGTCCCATAATTGGGGAAATGTTTTACTCTCATTTAAAACATACCATTATAATTATCAACTCATTTTTACTACATTACAGCAATGTGGTGAGCATATAAATGTCAAGTGCTAGGTGAGACAAATTCACTAATATAAAAAATAAAACAAAGTCACTTGAATCTAGAACCTTCCAAACACTTTAATTTCTTTAAGTTCTGCATGTTTAACCAATTTTGTTCCTGACCCATCAAACACAGTATGAATTTTACATTCTACAATTCTAGATCCCGTGTGTCAAAGCAGCAGCAGGTAAAATCTGTGGCTTAGTCTCTTAACAGACCTGCCTAGATTAGATGCTTAGTTTCCATAGAGTACCATTATGTCACTGGATGGAGAGGATGGCTTTCAGAGAATGATTCATCAGAAACACTCTGAAAAGATAATTCAGCACATCTAAGCTCCTGTTCTAAATCATTCATGTCAAGAGACACTGAGCTCCTAATTTAACCAGCTAAGTTAGGTCTGTAATACTAGGCAGTACTCATGTTGCCTTATAGGATCAGTTTAGGATAAGCACAAGCACATAGCTAACCATTAGTTCTGATGGGCAATGAAAGCCACCTGGAACGCTCCTGGGTTCTTCTTACTGAGCTAAGGAATGTAGCTGTGTTGAGACACTTAGTGAGACTTGATCATGCAATACTATCAGTCAGTTTTCTTAACAGGTGATTCAATATGCTCAGGAAGCTGTGAGTTGTTTTTCAATATAGGTGAGGACAAAATCAGGAACACCCGAAAATCCATTGTGAAACAAAGAGAAGATAGAATGTAGGTCAGATTCTGACTGAGGGAGTCATGTAAAATAGTTTTAAACAAGGTTAAGGATTTCACAAGCACTTTCTGCTGGTAATATGTACCCTTTGGGATTTACAGCTTCTTCAGCAGTTCTTTTCAAATGCATTCTGCTCATTACACTTATGAAGAGATTAAGAATGCAAGGACAAGTCCATAAGTCCTAACTCTGTTATAAGAAGATTTTGGATTTATATGGTTATTCTTTTTAAACACGGAAATATGTTAAATATGTGAACTGTCTGGACAACAACCAATCTGAAGCTTCTTTTTCAAGACTGAGCTCACCAAAGGTGCAACAGAGCATCTCTTTCTCCTCTTTCCTTCCCTTGTCAGATTCTACAACTTGAGTCATTCACTTTATGGACTTTTCCTATTGTTTTCTCTAGTATAAGTTTGGCATCTGCTAGCTTCATGCTTTATCCCCATAACTATGTCAGTTACTGAGGGTCTAAAGCAATTCTTTCTAACTGACCTATAAATTCATCAGCAGTATATTATTTCAGTTTTCTTTTCTTTCCTTGTTATGCTGCTCAGAATATCCATGGTCAACACTCCATCATGAAATTGCCAAGAGAGATTCATCTTCTCCCTTCCTTCCGCTAGTATGCTTATGGAAATGTGTGCAAGACTTCATGAGAGCAGAGGAGTGCTCAGAGGAAGCTAAGCAGCCAGAAAGAGGATCAATACAATCATCTAACAAGATGCTAAAGAATGAGCTAGGAAGTAATAGGATGAAGTGAAAAGGAGACAGACAACAGGGGCTTTCGAAAATCAATGCAGGGACAGGGTCAGCAAATTTCTTCAGCACTGACAGCAAGACTAGGCAAATTAACAGGAACCTTTTGTGCATGTATGTTGAAGACCCTTCAGTTGACAGTAAACAGAGCTTCTCTGGAAATAAATTAAACAGGATACTAATTGCTGATGCTACTAGACAAGAAACTGATGGGGAAACCTTATCGCTTCAGATATTTAGCATTCTAACACATTAAGCAATAGAAATCTTGCTCAGTCACTTCCAGCAGAGCAACCTACTTGCATTAATCTCCTTTTTTAAATTCTGCATCTGAAACCATCCTAAAAATAATCTCAAGCTAGAACTATATTAACAGTGCAGCAGATGTTAGTTATTATTTATTATCACTGCATTATTCATAAAACTAATTTGTTCTCTGAAGCATAACCTCATCCTACATCAAAACTTCCAACCTTCTTCAATAGGAATTTTCTGCCAGTTTTATTCTGGGATGCATTCCTTACCCTTCCTTTAATTAGTTTTCTCCAACAACTTTTTTAATTTGGGGTGTGTTTTTTTCAGAACACAAATCTCATGTTTACTTCCTCTCAAGGAAACCTATAGCTCAGTTTAAGAAGGCAAATAGCTTTCTAAATCTGTGAGCCTAAGCCATGTCTTGGGCACTGAGGTCATATGTGTGTGCCTTGTTGGGGAAATGTGAGTTCTGAAGGACCTTTACATTTGTGAAATTAAGGAGGCTTGCTTTCCATTACTAGACTCAAAACTTCCATTAGGATGAAGGTATAACAGCATAGGAAAAGACCAGAAATGCTGACAGTGATACTTTTGACTTTATTTTACATGCAGCAGCAGAGTTTCCAACAGGCTTTGCATATTGACTACTCAGAAGCACTGTTATTGACATATATTACAAATTAAGTGGTGGAACTGGGAGCTGACATCTTTATTCCACTGTCACCTTTGTGAGCAAAGGAACCAATTAATACTGACAGGCACTGTTGATTTTAAGACAGTCCTATGTCAATTTTTACACTGAAAACTCAGTAATGTTTAGACAAATGAACAGCAAAACTATGGTGACATCTCTCACTACCAGCTTAAGAAATATTTGTCTAGAAGCTGAAGGCTCTATGTGTCCCTATACAGCTCTTAAGCAACTCAGTTTAATAGCATTAGGCTGAGCTACTTTTTATTTGTGCCATGTTTGTTTTAAGGGTAAGCAAATCAAAGCACTTCACTAATATGTCTGTGAGACTAAAGAACCACAAAAAAATTTGGAAACTAAAGAGGATATAAAGTTTTTACTGTGACATGTTTGGAATGGCCATAGTTTTCTGCAAGTTATGCAAATTTTCCCAAGCGTCTCTAAAGTATTATTTCTCATAGAACAGATTTATACAACTAATTAATGTGTAAAAATGTTTTGTTTTGGTTTGTTTTTTTAGGTTTTTTTTAATGTATCACACAAATATTTTATTGTCATGAGACTAATTAAGGCTCAGACCATCCCACAAAGGCCAGGTGATACCACTAATCCCTAAGCAGCAGCTGTGAGAGAGAAGAGACACGCAGAAATCATAGAGGCAGGCAACAGCAGAAAGAAAAATAGAACATAATTGTCCTGGATCCATGTACTCACTTGCCCTAATTTATTTATTAATTATTTTGTATGAATGAACAGTTAAATTCTCATACGGTAGAATTTCTAAAATTACATGCTAGGAAGATTTTTTACACATTTCCTTAGAACCGTTTACACTGAAAGCCAGACTAAAAAAAAATAAAACAAGGAATAACTCTCATAATTTCTGCAAGATCTATTAGACTGTGACAGGCATGTGATTCTTCTTTACATCTATCAGACCTAAATTTTCATAAGTATTTACCTCTTTGTTCCCCATGATTATGGACTATGTTGGGGTTTTATGTTCATATGCTCCAGGCTATGTAGATCCTGGAGTTTACTTCCAAAGATAATTCTAGAAGGGACATATGAGGTGTGACCACTGCCCCTGGGACACCACACTGACCTATAATCTGTTTAAAAAGGAGAGTCTTGAACAGAAAGAAACCAGCAGAGTAAGGCAAAATAAACTCAAACTCCTCTTTAATATTAGGAGATTGTATCACATTTCCTGATCTTGGATGTCCCTTTGGGAAATGTTATATAGTGCAGGATTAAGCCAAAGAAATCCCTCACTGTGGATAATGTTGAGATCAGCAGCTGATAAGATTCTAAGAACTATTGCACATGAAGAAAGAGAATGAACAGCAATTCCAGTGAAGGTGAGAACTACCAAAACAGCTTTCAGGTATTATCACCAGTGGTAGGACAGGAAAAAACATTGTTCTCTTGCAGACTTTCTGTGTGCAGTCAGAGCATACTAGTTTAATAATAAGATGTTTACCACTGGCTTTCAATAATAGAATTTAATTCTTATTACTGTATGTATTCCAACACCATTAACACTAAGAAGAACTCAAGTTGCAGCCACAACACTGCAATTCCACACAACAAAATGACAGGATGAAGTAAAAGCCCTCTTGGCTTACAACAGTTCTTTCACAAAAGCAAAGGTTTATGAGAGTAGTTCCCATACACAGATCACCACAGAAGGTTTTCCTGTTGTGTTTTTCTATCAGTACATAACTGAGAATATGAAAGCAATAAAACTGATTCCAGTCCTCTGCAAGTTGTTCATTTTCTTTCCCCTCAAACTCTGAGTATCTCTGGGGACAAGAAAGGAAAACAAAGGAAAGAGTAGGATAATAAGAGAGATGGAGAGAAATGGTCCTGCCCCTCTTTAGGGGAAGAGTATCCACATATTGGCACCATGTAATTTCTGAACAAATCGCAGAGGTTAATTTATGTCAGTTGAAAGCTATGGGAAACATAGACCTAAAATGCAAGTGAACAATTGTGTCCACATGCAACTGTGATTTCACAGACAATGATATCGTATGCACTACATATGTCATTATGCAGAGTTTTATAATGAAACACAGAAATGTTAGTTTGGGGGAGCACTAGGGTTGCACTATAGTGATCTAAGAGAAGTTTATGAAGAATGGTTTACATGCTTAAGAGTTTTTCTGTTTTCATCTACCAGTAGCAACACATAAGTTGTTCATGGGCCTGCAGCACATGACTAATTAGGATTGTCGAGCAAAGAGAAGGTTGAAGGGCAGTTTAACAGCAGCCTATGTGAAAGGGAGCAGCAAAAAGGAAGGGGCCAAATCTTTCTTGGCAACAGCAGATGGTAAAACAAGGGGCTATAGCATAAAATGATGATTTTGAAAGTTCAGGTCGAACGTTAGGAAAAAACTTTTCTTGAGGAGGTTACTACAGCACTGTAACACATACCGACATACAGTGGGATCCATGTCCCAGGAGGCTTTCAAGACTGAGCTAGACAAAGCCAAAGAAACATGATCTCTTGCTGGCAATAGTCCAGCTTCAAGCAGGAGGTTAGATAGAGATCTCCAGAGGTCCCTTCCACATCTCTATGACTTAAAAATGTGAATATATATTTATTAAAATTGTATTTTATATTTATAAAAATATTAATATATTTAGACTTTTCACACATTCATTTGTATATTACAGAATCTGCTGAGAACTTATTATTAAGTTACCTGTGATGCTTTTCATGGACATACCAAGATGTAAACACGTCAGCATTCTATGGAGACACTATTGTTCCCACTGTTTCTCCCATTTTAAGTGTATTTAAGTCCCACTGCTCTGAAGTAAAAAAGAACAGGCTTTTGATATTTCCTCAGAAGTTAGATGATGATATATGCTTTTTTTGATAGATATGTACATTTGTCCCTCTGAAGGTACTATCCTACTTATTTCTATACGTATATGTGTGTATACATACATCTGTACACACGTACAGATAGATAGATTTTGTCCCACACAGCCACCCTTTTGTCCCAAGAGATGTTTAGATGTTTCCTCAGTTTTGTGAGGAAAGCAAAAACAAATTTTACAAGCAACTGGAAGCAATTTGTTGTTTGAGTACTGCAGTGTTTGTACATGCAGAAATGACAAGAGACAATGGAAAACAGATTCAGCTGGATTTACATAAATATTCCTGAATTCCTGTGTGTGGAGGGAGCAACTCTGCACAGCAGTAAAAACAGCCTTGATTCACTATTTAAATGTGAAGACACAGTCAATGTTCTTGACAATGTAAGGTCTAAATGTACATGTTGACACCTGGGCCATGGGGGTGAGAAACAGCAGTCTGATCCAGGTAGTGACCGACCACCAGAATGTGGAACAACAATGAATCCACTCTATTCCACAGTAAGGGCAACCTTTAGAGAGACAGAAAGCAGAATCCTTGCAAAAAGGCCGTAATTTCAGCTGACTGCAGCATATACATGACACACGCTCCTAATAATAATTAAAAAAAAAAAAAATCAACAAAAAAACCCTCCTGCATTTTCTTGTGAACTTTACCAATGAAGCAGGAAAGAGAAAAGTATACATTATTCATTTGTTACTGAAGCCCTGCACTCAGGGTAATTCAATTGCGACCCAGTAAACCCACCTGTGAAAGCAGATAAGATTGGAACTCCAGAAGCATTCCACCTTGAAAGAATATATCTGATAGAGAGAAGTGCTCCAGGGTTGTTTAAAGTTTATCTACTAGCAGAAAAGCCTAAGGGAAAAGAGTGAGAATCAGCTACAGGGAGAGAGCAGCAGAAGAAAGGGAAGACAAGAGGGATGAAATGCACTGTACCTTTTCTGCTGGAGTAAGTAGAGTTCATCCAGATGTTTATCCCAGGACTTTTTGCCTTGCAACTTCTGACTTAGTCCATTCCAGATCCGGAAATAGAAGGGCTTGCTATCCCCAAATAAAGGTATCCCCATAGCACGTCCCTTTTTCTCTCTTGCCTAGCTGTCTGAAAGCCAGCAATCACCACTTAGGAAAAAGTCAGGGAAGGCTCAGTACAGGTCACGACTCCTCCACCCTCAGTCTGTTACTTACCAAGGAGACTGTCCGTCAGCTGCAAACAGCTGATCAAAGTACATGTAAAAACACAAAATAAAATCACTTGTCCCTAGCAGACCATACCTTGAGCCTCATCAAGTACTTAGTTTCCAAAATAGCCCAACCCAAAGGTGTGTCTGATTTAGAAGTAGCTCACCACCAGTCTTACCACTCATAAAGACCCTATACAGCACTGAAGAATTCATACAGAATCAATGTCCTAGGCTTCTAGTATTTTGTTTCTGAAGTCTAGAATTTAGAAGTAATCATCCTCCTTATGTATCTCTGAATTCCTCTGGAAAAAAACATCTCAGCAATTTTGAAATAAACAGCTGAACAAGTCAGGCAAAACACCTTTTACGTGAGTGAACATGTGGGAACGTGCCCTAAAAGACACTGCACTCTGGGAAGGTAGTATAGAGGAGGACACACCTCCCACCCCAGCTGTCTGCAAATCCCATTAAAGGAATTATCATTATAGACTCCACCTTCTCTGCGTAAAATCACTTCACAAGTTGGAAGAAGAATTTATGTAGATTAATGTGTAAGCTTTGCATATTTTGTTTTCTTTTAATGTTCTACAATCACTCATTGTTTCTTCACATTTCTTCACATTTCTTCCAGAAAAAGCTTATTTAGGAAAGGAATGAAAATTTCTATTTAACAAAAACTAGTTTTTCATATAGAAAAACATCATCAAGGTCATTGGGGAGTGTCTGTAAAGCAGTAGACAAAACATCAAAATGAAGAGAAGGAGATATCCTTCTTCTTGTGAAGAAGCTGGAAG
The DNA here is from genome assembly GCF_000687285.1 of Phaethon lepturus. Lineage (NCBI taxonomy): Eukaryota > Metazoa > Chordata > Aves > Phaethontiformes > Phaethontidae > Phaethon > Phaethon lepturus. Next base: position 63,809 of record NW_010551036.1, on the reverse strand, counting down.
CTATGTGGGAGAAAAAAGAAAATAAAAAAAAAAAAGCTCCTACTTTCCAATCTTCTGTCCCTGAAGACTTGTCCTAATATTCTTGCATCTTGAATCAAGAGAAATGTCCCTTCATTCTTAGTCCTGCTGTTGTGGAAAAGGATTCTGTTCAGGTGCCTGGACCTAGGCAGAATCAGTAGGTGAGGGAGAAAAGTATGTAAAGCAATAGGGCTGAGTCATGTCTTTAAAAGTCCTGGTTTATTTAGAGGTTACTTAGACTTACCAAACCAGGATTCACATCCAAACTTCTGCAAACTCACAATGTATCCTATCCTATAAAAAAGTAAATCATCACACAGAAACAAACAATGTTTTAAGGCAAACCTAAGAAATCATATCCTAAAATACAAGATTCATTGAATTGTCCAATTCTAGTATGAAGTGTCAAGTTAAACTGTCATAATGGGAAAAATGTATTACTTTGTACATTGAGAGGTAAGAGTGTAATACCAGCCAGATGTTATAAGGGGCATGTGAGGGTTTTTAAACAGTATCAGTGAGGTATCCCTTCTAACATTCTTGGGCAGGGGGGAAGCAACTCCACTCAAAGTTGAGAAAGATAAATAACACTGAAGTGTTAAGTGCCTATGATAGACAAACACAATCTCTATTTTCCTGGGCTGTTCTCCAGAGAATAATTTCTACTGACTCTCCAGGGAGTAAAAGCCCTAGAAGACTGGTATCAGAAGGACAAGCAAGCAGTGACACATTCATCCCTCTTCTGGGCAGCAGTGCTACTGCCACCCAGGCAGCAGCTCTAAGGTACAAGAAGTGAATAACCTTCAGACAGCAGGTTGAGGAGAGAGTTCTCAGCTAGCCATAAATGCAACAGCTGCAGCAACCAGGGAAGTTCAAACTGCAAACCAGTATCACAGGTGGACTTCCCACATTGTTGTGGGGGCTCATTACAGCTCTCAATATAGCCTCAGACTGCAGTAAATCTGACTCAATAATTTTCCTTTACCTACTTGTATGGATATAAAGTCTTAATACCGCAAAAGAGCGTTTTCTTGTAATTCATGATAGAGGTAATTTTCAAAGGTAAAAGAACACAGAGATGAAAGATGGGATGAAATATGTAAGAACATCGCATGGACCAAAGTCTCTTTAGCAGATCATGCCTCTTAAGCACTGCTGGACTTTCAGTCTGCTAGAATGAGGCTGTAAGGAGGCTGTAAACAGTTTGTCAGAAACTAAGGACCTGATAAGGCCTAGTAGTTGGTGGGTGGATTGTAAGTCTGTACAGTTTTGGTGTATGTGGTTTCCCATTTATGTGTTATCTGTTTTTAGCTCTTTGTATCCCTTTCCACAGCTTCTGAGTCATGCGGTGACTCTGGCTCCTAGCCCTCATTCTCAAGGTCTACCTTTAGCTCCTGACCTTATTCTAGCTCTACCTGTTCCTTGTTCCAGGCTCCTACTGCAAACAGGGTCTTTATCCTGGCTGCCAGTGATGCCTTTTCTCGGCGTATATCTTGACCTCTCTTGTTTCTGACATGGGCTCATTCTGACTGACCTGATTCCTGGAGTCTTTTGATTCCAGATTGGCTCTACCTAACAAATATGACAGCTGATGTCAAAAATCTCCTTACACACAATTTCCTTCCTATGTCCATAGGCTATGAGTAGCAATGTAAGCATGAAGAAATACAAAGCATGACTGGGCCAAATGTGTTTCTCACACCACAGTTCTAACAACACAAAATTAGGAGCAGACTAGCAATGATAGGATGATATTGGTTCTGTGCAGTTCAGTCACCCCATGGTTCTAGGGGATCTCTCAATATTGCATATGGCGCAGTTAGGTTGTGCTGCACTTTGTAGAGCTAGAGAAACTAAGTAAGCCAATATGTGGAAATACTTCAGCAACAACCAAGGATTTCCTATTTTCACATACCCGCTACAAATACAACAGAACAAGAACCCACTGTGCCACTGGGGATTGTGATCTTGCCAGAGACACTACTCTACACTTTTTTATAGTGCATTGCATTTCTTTTAGGCCAGTCTGGGTTAAAAAAAAAAAAAAAGGAAAAAAAAAAAAGCATAAATCTGAATAGCTGAGTATGAATGAAGTGGCTTTTGGTGACTCTGGAACTTAAGCTAACCTTTTCCAGCAACATGCCTGAAAAGGAAAAATTATTACAGAAAAACTATAGAAAAAGACTACAGGAAAGTCTCCATTTTTCATCCCAGCCACCTCTTCAGTTCCTTCTTTCTTTCAAACATAAATCAAAGTGGCTATTACAAAAGTAATTTTATAGTAGAGACAGACATAATTTGCACAGTACATGGCATGGATTCCTTTCCTTCTGAATGGCCCTGACCCCTACATTCCATGTTCTCACAAAACTCCTTTTAACCTTCTTGGAAATGTTGAGTGCTAAAGGTATGTAGGATTGAAACCAATGTGCTTATCCGGTGACAAATCAGGATGGGAGTACAAGAGTTTTTCTCTTACAGTTTCTTTAGAGGGGGAGAAATTGCAAGAGCTGGGTGATATTTTAAAGTTACTAAAAATATATAAGTGTAATCTTAGTCTTTCACAAAATCCATGAAAATGTGAACTGCAATTATCAGGAAACAGAGAAGATAAAAGGCATTGTAAAAGTAAGGAAGCCTGTTGAACATAAGGAAGAAACAATATTAACTGCACATTTTTATCTTCCAAAAAGATTTTGAAGGTTTCTGTCAAGAACAGAAAAGTATGTAATGAATGGTATCAGGAAAACTTAAACAAAGCAGCTTTTGAAGAGAAAGGAAAGGGAAGAAAACTTAACTTAATTGTTATGACTAATTGAAATTCTCTTCTACATTTGCCTTCCATATTTGCCCCCCAAATCCATGTTAAGCATCTGGTAGACAAATAAAGTAACATAACTAGGTGCTTAACACATCTTCAGAGCATTGTACAGCCATTGAGTAGCCGCAACCCTTTTGCTTGGACAAATTTCAGCACAAAGATTTGCCTGTTTTGCTGTCTTAGGGACAGCATCAGAGCCACAGGCTGACAGACCATTTCAGAAGCTCTTATTCTTCCACTGCATATTTCTCTCTGTTCCATATATTCTTTCTGAATCACATATATGATCAAATCTTAAAAATAAAATGACATTTTCTATTTTTTGCTCCGGTCCACAAAAATATTTCATCTTACTTCTCATAAAAATTTTGCTCTTAAAAAATTCCCACTTCAGAAATCATAAGAGAAATTCTGTGACTTTAGCATCGGCAAAAACAGAGTGCATGGATTCCATACAGAAGTTTAGGCTACCATCTTAAGAGCAAGAGTGGAAGTGCAACCTACAACCAGACCAGTCTTTCAACATCGCCCCTGTGTGTTTCTGGTTGTAATGCAATTCTTTGTCTGAAATTGCAGTGTATAATAAAAGCTCTAAAGATGTGAGCTGAGAGAGAAAGAAATGGGAGAAGCAGCAGTACAGGAAAAAAACAATTAAAAATAACAGTTTCTGAGTACAGACAGAACATAGAACAGAAAGACAAGAATTTGCCAAGTTAGCAGTAAGTAGTTGATGTAGTTTCTCCATGTGTATAATGGATAATCTCCCATCTAAGAAGGTTGTAATAATGACTACCCAACAACTGCTTGATGTATTACAGATATGTTAGGGGATCCTGTTGGACTGTGATATTTCCAGTCATTCAAGTTATAGTATCTTACTTGTTATAGTATCTTATAGCATAGGAAACCAAGTTGTGGATGCAAATGCACTGTATTACGTACTGTTTCATATCACACAACTGAGTGGTGGTATATATCAAAAAACAACAGAGGAAAATAAGTAGATATTCCAGAAGCAGCATACCAGTAGTGTTATCTCCACCAGTCTAGAGAAACTCTTATCTTCACAAGATCTAATCTACTGGGTAAATAGGAATTACTTAACCACTAATAAATCACATATAACTCAGAAATAGAAGTAGCTTAATGACGTGTTAAAAACTATATCATGGCATAGGTGTCCTCTAAGGTTCTACTACATATTATGCAACTAACCCTGATGTGTAATTCTGTGAATCCATCTCCTGGCCTGAAGGAGTGCGAAAAGCTGGAAGGAAGCTTGTTTTAAATAAAACATTACACTGAATTATTTTAATTAATAGTGTGTGTTTGCTGTGTATGAATATGTGTGTGTGTAGTAAGCCTGGTTAAGAAGAGCCTTAAAGTGGAGTGGGTCTCCATTTCTTGACTTGGAGTAGCAGAAGCAAGACCAACTACTTGTGGTAGAGAACAGAGCAGAGGCACAGACTCCTTTGAAAGATGCATTCCCAAGATCCTGGTGAGTGGATGAGGGATCAGCAATAGTTCCATTGGCTGTTACAGAAAATCCTGGTGCAGTAACACGAAGATCACTAGATTTCATAAAACTGACCCCACCAACATTTGCAGCAGACTTTCTAGCATTTCCAGAAAAAGCCAAAAGAGACAATAGCAAGAACCAAAGACCTCCGATGAGTGTAGCTATATTGGCAAATTAAAGGAGAACTCTTAGTGAAATAGGGTCAACAATAGTGGGTCAGTAGGACTCTACCTCACTAGGGAAGCCGGACAAGTGTCCTGGATGCTTTCCTGCAGTTGTGATTTGAGATATTAGCTTAAGTCAGAAAGCTTTCTGTTGGTGAGTTGGGAAGCTTACTGTTGATTTAGGTAAGAGACCAATCCCCCAGCCTCCTGTTGAGGGACAGTGTCTCAGGGACTCAGGTACTCAGTAAAAGCAGAAGCACATTCCTTTGGAAGAGATGGAATGAGTGAACGTGAAACAGATATTCTAGTCCTGCACATAGGGAACTAGTAGTGGTCCTAACATAAAAATAGGTAATATAGAAAAAGTAGAAAAGGGCTTGGAACCTCAACTGGACTGTAGACTAACATAAAAATTGTGACAACAGGTGACCTGTCCTTGGCTCTGTGTCCACTAAAGTAGTCCTATGAAAACCCACAACAATTAAACCACTCCACAAACATTGCTTTCTGGCCTCAGATCCCTGTAAGATGTGAGGACATATGTTGCTGGGAGGGGACACTATTTTTAGGTTCCTGAGTGCACTAGTGGGCTTTGATGGCCCTGAGTAGTCTAACCCAGACCTTCACAAACACACATATATACACATACACATACACATACACCTACACCTACACATACACATACACCCTACCCACGAGCATAGAAGGCCTATTTAAGATCTGTCTTGGGCCTTCAGTTCCTGTCTGAGCTATTTTGTAGGAGCATAAATTTTTAGCTCAGCTACAGCTATGCTTCTGTTTGTCCATGGGCTCCAATAATCTGAACACTGACCTGCTGACTGACTTCTAGCTTGACTTCAAACTTGCCTTGTCAACATGGACCTACATAGAGATAATTGGACCTTGGTTACCATCACTGGACATCGTTCTGATCAATGGATTAATCTCCTAGCTTGATCTGAGACCTACCACAATATTTCCTGGCAATCTAGGCTCTTGCTTGAACCTGGCTACCATCTCCACATCTGCCTACTCATCTTGCTCAAATAGTGTGGGGCTGTACCCTAGCTGATGAGGCCCCTGTACTGTCTGGTGTAAAGTCATGTTCAGCTTCCTATCTCTTCGGGTGCAGCCAGCCCTTGCTCCTTCCAAACATGTTCCTCACAGTTTAAAAAATCCTATAAATACATCTGCACTTAGTACTCTTCAAATTGCAATATCAAAGATAGTCCCAGTGAAGTCTTGACCCATTCTGAAAGTTTTGGCAGTAGCAAGAGGTCACGGGAAGAGATCAGATCTGACCGGTTGCTCTGCAAAATTAACTTTGTCAACCCTCTGTTCCTAAAAGTATTATTAAAGTAGAAACAAATATCTCTGCTTACATGAACTTGTTGCTTTCAACAACAGAAAATAAATAATCACTGAAAAATGGTAGAGTCCATTTACATTATCTGAAGAGTTGCTTATAGAATTTTCCTGGTAGAGAAGTGACAAAAGAGCCAGTGGTTTCTTGCATTAACTGTTGGAAGGCCTTTGATTAGGTGAGTATATCAGAGCTTGATCCCAAGCAGACAGAGTTTAAAAATGTCCCCTCTGAAAAAGAGCAGAGAAGCTAGAAACATTCCTCTCAAGCAGATTATCCTGAAGAAGGATATTCATCAAAGGACTTGCCTATAGACAGAGGAAGTATTTGTCTATTAATCACCTTCTGTTAGCTAACCCAAGGAAGGTTCAGGTTACTGTGCTACTGTGTGAGTAAACCTGTTCTTTCTGTGGAGGTATAGTATTACCATAGTTAAGAAAGATACTCAAAGGCTGTAGCACTCATTGTCCTGAGCTTCTGGTAAAGGACTATTACATACCTCATGGAAAATTTTATGGTAGAAACTGAAGAGTGCTGTACACAAAGTGGAACTGATTCAGGGAGAAGGCAGTGAAATAAACTTTAATTTAAATTTTAACAGCACTGAGAAAGGAAATAACAAATCTCCTGTAAAATGGAACAGGTTGTTTTCTATTTCATTCATTTATTCAGGTAACTACTAAAAGTAAAAGAATGTATTTGTAAATTTAGTTACTTATTAACAGTTATTTTCCCCTTTATTTCTGCTGGAAAAGTTGGTGGTTGAGATTTTTTTGTTGTTTGGATTTTGTTTTTTCCTCAGATTCTGTTATTTTCACCCTATTTAATAATGTAGAATTCTTTTTTGTGCCTGCCATAACACTGTGCTGGTCAAGAGAGTTTCATCTCATTACCATTCTTTTACCCTTTTTCTAATATGTTGAAGTTTACTTCACATTCATATTATCCAATTAGACTTCATCAGCTAACGAATTTTCAGCCTGATATACCATAACACCCAAAGAGCTACAAGAGCTGTATTTGCATTGGTGATTTGTTGTCCCCATCCCCACCAAGGAGTTGAAAGAAGTTTCATTCCATAGCAGAAATGGGTTTGTCATTACAAACACATAATTAAGAACATGATGAATGATCAAAATT
>NW_010551036.1:40729-56753 GCF_000687285.1 Phaethon lepturus | reverse complement strand
TTTCCCTCTGAGAATATTGAATATTTTTGAGATTAAAAAGAAGTTTTTTTAAAAACATTTTTTTACCAGAAAGCGATTCCTTAAAACAGACCTGCACTGATGAAAAAGTGAGTACAGAACAAAAGTTATTCTGAGAAGTCAGGTCTTCAGACACTCCATACTCCACACACTCCAGGCACTGCCTCGGCTGAGCCAAAGTGATGAACCTGTTGTCTCTGGGTCTGCCTCTTTTTTTTTTTTTTTTTTTGCCAGGAACAGTTGAATTTTTCTGTTATGAAGAGTCTCCTGAAGGACATGAAGCATATGTTTGCAGTGACTACTAACTAGGTTCTTTAAGGGGAAAGAATTTCCACTGACTTACATAACTCTGAATAGAACAGCTATTTAGAAAACAAGATATTAGAGCAAGTATTCTGTCTTTCTGAGAATAGAACTTTAAATAAAAAGTTACCTTTCCCTTTGCAAGTATGATTCATGACATTTCCTAGACAGAAGCTCATTTAGAGCCTCCCTGAAGTCTCTTACTCCATGGACCAAACAATTAAATATGTTTAATTATTCCTTAAACTACATCTTAACAAAGGTTTTCTTTCTTTTGTTGTTTAGCTGATCCAAAACGACACTTTTTACTTGAGTGAGCAACAAAAATATCACTCTTGCTCCTGAAGGTAGTATAGGTAATGTGACACAAAGATCACAAAGCATCACAAATTTGGGATAATAAAATGGCATTAGGAGATGAGTCAGTAGTAATCTCACTTCTCCCTGATTCAGTCCTTATGGCCCAATATGGAGGTGTGGTCACTGTACATCTGCTATCACTAAACACAAGCTCAAAGCTCAATGTAATGCCCAGCAATTGAGTAACAAATGTAAATACATACTTTATTTTATTTATTTCTAACAGTCTCCATAGTGGGTGTCTTAGTTTTTAACCTACTTACCTATGAAACCCAACAACAGCTGGTTGTGTGTATGCTTTGACATTCCTCTCTGCTCTGTGTGTTAATTAACAGAGACTGACTGCCCTCTATTGGATGGAAGTTCATTCACATTGTTCATGGTATCACAAATATGTTCAAAGTACAAAGTGTGCCTTTGCTAAGTTTGCAGATGACACCAAAGTGTGGGGAGTGGTTGCTCTTCTGGAAGGCAGAGCTGCCATTCAGACACCACTTGATAAAACAAAGTAACAGGCCAACAGGAAGCTCATGGAGTTTGGCAACGACAAATACACAATCCTGGGTCTGGGACAGAAAAGCTTCGACATGTCGGTACAGGCTAGGGGAAAGATTGGTGGGGCAGAAAAGGACTCGGGGGGCCTGGTGGACACCAAGTTGAACATAAGCCAGCAGTGTGCCCTTGCAACAATGAAAGTCAACCACATGCTAGACTGGATTAGTAATACTGTAGGCAGTACGTCAAGAGAAATTATTATTCCCTTCCATTTCAGAGGGGTTATGCTGCATTTAACAGACTGCATCCAGGGCTGGGCTCCCCAGTGCAGGAGAGGTCCTGGCGAAGTGGAGCATGTCAAACAGAGGGCCACTAAGATGGACAAGGAGAGACTGAGGGAGCTGGGTTTGTTTATCATGGAGATAGCTAAGGGGAGGGGAGTGGGAAGGGAAAGGCACAGGTCTAATTGCAGTGGCTAACAACCTTAAACAGGGTCATAGAAAAGATAGAACCAGACTCTTCTCAGAGGTACCAAGGACAAAAAGCAACAACTTTCAAACACTGCTTTTTTCAGTGGAATAGGTTGTCAAGAGAAGCTATGAAATATTAATTCTTTGAGCTTTTCAAAACTCAGTTGAATAACACTCTGAGCAAGCTGATCTAGTTTTGATGTTGGTAGTGTTTTGAGCAAGGAGAGAGTGCAGCCATTTTATAGGTTAGAATCTATAGAAGTGCTTTTAAGAACTAAAAATTTGACAACTCTTTAAAATTTCTATTTTGTTAATTAACATATGAACTTCCTGTATCTGATCATTACCTGTTCACTGATGTTAGTGCATGCTAGAGCTTTACTACCATCAAAATTACATCAGTGTCATCTTCTTCAAGCATTAGCCAAAGCACCTACCAGAGGTGAAAGACTATCCAATAAATGTGACTCTGTTGTCCTTCAGGGTTTTTTGTGTGAACCAGTTCTATTTGTATTTTCAGCACTTGCTGAGACCTGAATACTGCTTACAAACACACTTCAATTTGTGATATATTCATGAGTTGTTATAACTAAATCAAAAAATTGTACTTATGAGTAGCAAAAAGCTAAAGCTACATCTCTTATTTCTGCTGAAAAATAGTTTTTAAAGGCTGACCTTAGGAAACAAGAGAAAATTCATTTTTTTAATTAATTTTTTAATTATTATCTGAACTGGATTGTATGAGGTTTGGAGGATTTGTATTTTGCTAAAATAAACTTGCAAGATGTCAGTTTGCAGGGAAAAAAAGAATTTTTTTTTTCCATAACACCTGGAAAACAACTGTCTTCCCAAGATATACCCTCTACCAAGTAATTTTAACCTTGACCTCTTTGGGATATATACACACCAACCACACTGTAGTCACCATGGTGTCTCTGTAATTAGCTAAAGGATTTTGGAGGACAACCTGCCACCAAGCAGACACAGCAGCTCAGAATTCAGTGTAAACTGATACTGCTGCCATTAACCAAGTTAGCTAATTTAGAGGTAGCTTGGGTATCTCACCACTACAGACCGCAGAGTAAACCTGCTTCAGCAAAGACCCTTTTATCTTTTTCTGCACACAAGAGTCCCCTATGAACCATTCTGCTTCTTAATCTGGTATCTTGAAATATGTATAATCTTTGCATTTATAGTTAGGAAGAAGCAACTTCTCATTTGTTCCTCATGATTTCAGAGTCAAGTTGCAGGAGGTTCAAGGCCATCATTCTCCCAAAAAAATAAAATGGTAGCATCACATTTTTGGGGAAGAGACCTCTTGAGGGATCCAGTGTAACCTCTCACTTAGAGTGGGACCTTCACAAACACTAAATCAGATCATCTGGGTCATTATCTTAAATAGATGTTTTCCCATTAATATAATAGGGATTAGGGCCCAAGTCTTTGCCCATCTTCTGATTTAAGCCTGTAAGATCAGAGGTCATGTCTCTGGAACTGCTGTAACAACACTGTATCTGGGTGACCTTCATCCAAACCCTGGGGAAAAGACCACAAAGTATTTTTCCACCTGAACATCCTCTGTGCACCCACGGCATTTTTCCATAATTTGCCCTTTGGAGTCACCAAGTTTACTGAAGAAGAAATGCTGACTGAAAACACTTATTCAGTTTGGTTTCTCCTGTATGTGAGATAGCCAAGGAAAACTGTTATGCATTAAAGCCTTCTCTGTCCCTTAAGTTCCTTCTGAAGTCAACTGTAAATATTGACTCTATTTTCATGTGATACCATATACAAACTTTATTTGAAAACTGATTATCTCTATTACAGAACAGATCATCAGTTTAGTGCTTTTTTTCCAGTCTTTAAAAAGGGTAAAGTCACTCTTGCTCTTTTCTTCTTTAGGCTTTGTAGTGTTTTTATTTTCACTCATTTGGAAATTTCCTTTTACCTACAGTTTGAGACATTTTCATTTCCACCATCTAGTAACAAAATGCTGATACTTGTTTCTTTTTCAGGAATAATGTAATCAGAATTTGGACTATGGGAAGCATGTACGTATAATCAATATGCTAATGCTTATAAAAACTGTAGGAATTATTTTGCCAGCTCATTTCCACAGCTCACAGAACACTGTTGATCTGCAGACCCATGAGTGCTCTACAGCTCTGCAGCTGTTGCATGGACACTTTTAGCTCCATAACATTTTTGGTTAAAAGTGCCTTTGAAAAGGGTACATTGTTGTCAAGGAGAAGTTGAGGACTGATAGTTACTTATTAAAAAAAAAATGGAGGCAAAAATACTGACAATATAAATTTAAATTGTATTACTAAACTTCTTACCTGGACTGGTAATTCCTTCTGCGGCTGCAGTTATGTCTGAAACTACCCATACTGATTTCTTTGCCATAGTACGATGAACACAAATTCTTAGCTGCATTTTTAATTCACATGCTGCCATACAGTAAGTGTTTCATAACATTATCTTGGTGATGAATTGGGGCAGTCATTCAGCTGCTGTTGCTTTTTTGCATTACCTGTGGGAGATAATTTTTTTAATAATAGAGAAATGATAAACTGATAATAAATAATAAGATAATTTAACACTAACTAATTTAAATGGTCAGAGTTTTTCCACAGCTCTCTACCCTAGGGGAGTGATATACATTGAAACCTTACCGAAATGAACAAATTACTTTAAAAACCAGGAGTGACTTACTATAGGGCTAATAAAAGATCATTTTGCACTTTTAAGAATACTTCTCACTACCAGGAAGCAAATATAATTTCTATCATTTTATCTTTTCTGTCAGTTGTTTAATATTGCCTATACTCTGTGTAATATTATTCTTTGCTGTGAAACTATATACAATATTTTTATATTAATAGCATATTGATTATGTTATATAGAAACAGCAAACATTCCAAGCCATGACTAGGAAGTCATGGGGAGAAAAATGAAGAATATACCTTTTATAACTATGTAATTTCACATGAAAAGAAATTCAGAAGGCACTCACATAAGTGACTAAACATAAGGCATTTGAACTTTCCCACCCTTGTGGTTCATCTTCACAAAACCACTTATGAATCTTCTATCTTTGGAAAGAAGGAACAACAGCAATAAGAAAAATCTTCAAAACAACATCTGCTATTTGTTTCCCAGGACACACACAAAGAAACTCGATATGAAGCTGAGCTCTGGTGCTGCAATGGCGGGCACAATTCACATTCCAAAACATACAGATCAGATTACAGATTGGGCACCACATTATCAAGAGTATTATGGGAAGAATGTACATTCTGCAACTTCTGCCCTCTGTTGCAATTCTGAGAAAACATGGCAGTATTATGGTACTAGGGAGTACTTCTGCCACAACTACAATTTCAGAACATGTTCACTTGCATTATAAACAGGAAATGTAATTTGTTGGCAGTATCAATGTATTCCCATTTTGGAAGGAATATGTGTAAAGGAGAGGGCCCCAGGTTTAAAAGAGCTTTATCCAATAGATAAAAGAAGATCAAGCACATTACAGAACATGTAGATAACCTAAACTATCTAAGATCATATCTCTGCAGCTGCAGCCATTACTTGCCCAGTTTGTCCTGCAACACAGTGCTCTCAGTGCAAATGCTTCACAATGGGACATGAATACTTGCCTCTCCAGACAACTCTGCTTACACAATTCAATATTTTACCAAGAAATAACATTGAAACATTCAATTTTGAGTTGACTGGGTTTGTTTCAGCAAACTGAAAGCAAAAAAAAAAAAAAAAAAAAAATAACTCTAAAACTTCTAGAGTACTGTATTGTGCAACTACCTAAGTCAGGCATCTTGACAACTGTTTGTAATACTCCCACTTAGCCTGTACACATGCAGATCCTACTTAAGCAAAATCTTGGCTCCAAATGAAGCCCTTGCTGTTTTGCAACCGACTTCTTTTCAAAATCAGAATACAGTTATATTTAAAAGGGCAGTGCAATCTCTTACACCTGCCTATTCCATTACAGCAAGTTAGTATTACAAATTCAGGCTTATAAATACCAAAGGAAGAAACAGTGAGACTAGAAGAGTAAAACTTCTCTGAACAGAGACAAACTGGAATGATATCTATCCCATGGAAAATTTAGGAGTGAAAGCCACTGGGGTTAACATGCAGTATTCCATGGCTATTTTGAAAACATGATTAGAGTAATAGAATTAAATAAGACTCATTTTCTTATTAATCATATTTAATTCTTTAAACACGGAATTATTTACTTAGTTCTTTTAATACTAAATATTCTTCCTTGCTAGTAAGAGTGACTGAAATATATTGCATGACACACACCGTGCAGCTTCAGGGTTAGTTCATAGTAACACCTCTGACAGCAGTGAACTATCACAGTCTTTCTTACAAACTACCTAGTTATCTCGGATGTCCATCTTATCATTGTACTGCCCTCATTTACCCCAAGCCAAATTACAGCCTGGAAGGAGACTGCAGCAGTGATTTGTGTACCTTACCTAATGAATAGTTACATCATGTGGTCAAGTCTGGAACAGGTTCAAGAGAAATTAAGACAGAAACTTGTATAATTGCCCATTCATATAGAAAACATGTGAGAACAATGTCACTGATGATTTGCCTGGGGAGAAAGGGACTCAAAGCCCTGACAATGTACCTAATGACTTTTGCATTTCCATGGTAGCTATACCATTCCTCTTCTCTGTACTTTCAATAAGCGCTTGGAAAGTTGCCTCATATTCTCATTTGTAAGAACGCTAGGTATAGGGAGCCTCCACCCCTCTTGAATCATCATTCCATTGCCATAATGATATATACTAATTTATTAAACAATAACAATATTAAACAACAACAAATTTATTAATAATTAAATAGCTATTAATATTTAATTGTAATTATTATTATAAACAATTAAATAATAATGAAAATTTATCTTTTCCCATATAGGCCTTAGATCACTTCACAAATGAAGAAAATCATTAATAACTACATCACAAAAGTTGAATAAAAAACAGAGGGATGGATATATGCAGATTCTATGGGAAATGAACAGAACTTGCATCATACAAGCACTATGATGCCTTCTGCAGAAAGACCTTAGAATCTTACAGTGCATACTGGACTGAGTCCCTGAATTTTGCCAGCTTTTTAAAAAGTGAGCTCCTAGATTTCATTACTAGAAAAAGAATCCTGAAAATATTAAGCAAACATACTCAAAGAGCAGAAAGCAAACAAAATTTCCCATATTGTGCTACATATGATCTTTAAAATAGTTTGTTAATTTTCTTAAGAATTGGCTTAACAACTGTGACTTTCTGAACTAGTAAGTAGAAGAAATTTAAACCGTTTTGAAGTCATTTATGTTTCACCTTGTGTCTAAATTTGGCCAGGGTAGCCTGAAGTAAATCAGAGAAAAAACATAACAATGCTTTAAAACAAACATAATAAGACTGTTGTACAGGAGATTCCAACATTTATTGAATGCATAGGACATTGCCATAAAGGTATTTGGATAAATGATGTGAGACTTGACAGGCCAGACAGAAAGGTGCTTCAACAGTTAAAGCTTCTTCTCCCAAAGCTGTGCTGATTCCTCTGCTGCTGCTGAAGGCATCAGGTTCTTCATGCATTTAGAAGAAGGGGCTTGGCAGTGGAGTAGTCTGATTTAGGAGCTCCCAGCTGTGAACTTACTCTTTTATCTGAATTCACTTTCTTCAAACTTAGAAGCCAGGGTGCTTATCTCACTTAAATATACATATTCATAAATCAGTTAAGTCTGAGTATATATATACACAGTAGTTAATTCTGAGCAAAAAGTAATTTATCCTGACCTAGTACAACTGACAGTTAAGCATCTCAATTTCAGTGAGATGCTTAGGGCCCCAGAGGCCACCATTTGCCTTAAGTGTGTAAAATCCTAAGTCTAATTATCTGACTATCTTTTTAATGTATTTCTAAGTTTCCAAGTCACTTTTGACTTAGTATCTTCCATAACCTGCAATCTTCTGCACATATTATAAATGCTATATAACTTTCAAAGTTTCTATACAAGTATCACTATACGAGGCAGACCCAAGTCTGAAGCAGTGCATATAGTCTGATTTCCTTTTCCAAAATTCACACTATGTAACTTGTGTATGCTTCCACTATTATGATTTTAAATAATATAACAATCAAGACGAGCAGATGAAAACAGAAATGGCACAAGCCAAGAATGGTAAACGCAAGTGTCAATACAGCCCATGCTTCAGTGGAAATCCAGTTTGTGCTTTTTTTAAATAATCATCAGCCATTGTCACCATCACTCCTAGCTCAGGAGTTTTTCACTTCTTGTTACTTTGTCATGGTGAGATAGATGAAACCTCTGGGATAAGGATGTTATCTTCATCTCTTGCATAGGATGATACCACCTGACTGCTGGTATCTGCTGTTAGAAGAACCAAGATATTTTCATTTTCAGAATACAACAGTAGTGGTGAAAAATGCCACATTTTGAAACCCCAGACAGGTTTCTGCTCTTTTTCACCCCTTTTTCTAAGTTTTCTATGTACTGATGACCTTGGAAGCTGTGATTTCTGCATGAGAAATCAAAAAGGGAGAGTGCCTTGCTGTGTAATGCATGTGGCAGTCATGAAAAACAGATTCCAGCAGACTACTTACCATTCTGATAATAAGCATGGAAGAAAAATGAAAAGAACTGTCTGCCAGAGGGGAACTAGTTTCTCAGAATTTGCAGTACACTTCTTGACTCCCTGCAACACCAGATCAGTAGCTATAATATAGAACAGTCTACAGTCACTTCACCACACACCTTCACTCACAACTGTCTGTGGTCTGATCTGCAGCAATTCATTCATCTCAAACCCACAACTTCCAACATCCATCCTTCCTGTCTTACTGCTGCCCAGTCATTCCCACCCTGTAGTCCCAAAAAAGCTTTGCTAATTCCCTCTGTCCTGCCCTGCATCTCTCCACTAATTTCTATTCTGGGTTCTTCACACAGTTCTGCTTGTGCCATTCACCTCTACTGCATTCCCTGGCTTTGGTGGTTCTGGGCACTCCCAAGGGGATCTGCTCTCAGTCATGTTCTGGAATCTCCCATTACAGACTGGAGTATCTCAAAGTTCTCCATCCCTATCAGTTTTCTGATCATGGCATCAAAATCAGCTGGTGGGTGTGCCTTTATTTGGCTGGCACTACCCTGTTCTCTGAGGAATACAGCCTTGGGGTAGGATGCAGAAATTTGCTGATTATGATCTTTCAGTCCATTTCCTTTCTTCCCTCCATTGGCTCCTTTTTGCCTCAAGGCCCTCAGTGCTCCATCTTGGGAATGACTTTACAGCCTCCTCCACCTCCTCATTACAAGTCCAATGGGGTTTTGACCTCACATAGGAGAGTCATCTGATTCAGACAGTGATAACCTTCCTAGTGCTGCCAATTGTCCTGTGCTTCACTGGACCGGAGAGCTGCTTTACTAGATTTCATGCACCAGCTATTTCAACCTGAGAGAGGAAGCATACATTAACTAGTTTGTCTTATCCCCCTCCCCCAGCCCAATCTAAGAGCAATGGCCAATGTGCTGTACTGGCTTGGATATTTTGGTTGTCTTTGCACCTCACACTGGGTTGTGTTGCAAAATTAGCTGAGAGAGGAAAACATGAAATATTGAGTCAAAATCCCTAGAAGGAGAGATTATTGCAATGACTCTGGTTTATCCAATTGTTTCAATTTCTTATTCTCTCTCATATGGTACTCATTCCCCATCACTCTGGATCCACTGTAGAGGATACAAAGGAATTATATAACCACTATAGAGTTTATGAATAGAAGAATTCATAACCACTGCTCTTTTCTACCTTGGAGCCTCTACTTCAGAGGAGTCCAAGGGCAGTCCTTTGGACTACACTAAGAAGCCACTCCATTGGTTACAGAAATGCACCTGTATCTCTTGGTCTGGTTAGAAAAGCACAGCCTTAGGCAGGAATCTGTTGTCCAGCGCAGACAGTGTGACAATAAGGAAAACAACCAATGAGGATTCTAGAAAAGGGCAAGGCCATGTGGAGTGAGGTTTTCTGAACGGAAGTCAGTCCTCTTCAGAAGCAGGAAGTGATGTTAACCTACCTGTGTGCAGGCCAGGGGAGCCTGGCACAAAAAGTCTCAGTTCAAAATATGTCCGACAGGCACAATATCCAATGACTTTTTAAACAAATCGGTTTAATTAATCTATTGAAGATAGATTTGTATACTGTAGAGAAAACTTTGCCTCCACATGACAAAATGTGATTTAATTCTGGGAATAGAGGTTAAGTGGAAAAAAAAAGTCAATATTACTTTGATTCTTTCAACCTTTTTTTGCTCTGTCTTGTGCTGAATGCATATAAATTGAAATTTTCACACATACTTGCACCAAAACACTGTAATAGAAGACTTCCAGAGAAATATGCATACAAGGTCTGAGATGGACAACTGAATATCCCACTACTGTCAGCCACACTGAGTAAAAACCCATTTGCTAGATAATATGGTTCTGTTCTCCATTTTTTTCTTTTTTAAAAAAGAATTTAGAATTTTGCTTTTAGGAACTCTTCAGACATGGAGCTGTGTTTAAGGAGCACTGCTATTACCTTAAATCTTCCTCATATCGCATTTCGTTATAGTACATCCCTTTCCTAGTCTCATTATACATATTCTTTGCTGGTGAACATATGTAACAACAAATGAAGGAAAAGAAGAGTCAGAACTCTCTGAACTCAAGCCAGGTTTGCGTAGTCACTCTGTCTCTTTTTAAGGCCATGGCTTCTATTGAACTTGTAGTGTCTGGCACTCAGTGAAGGGCAGTCCATCCTTCCTCAATCCCACCCCAATCATTTGTTTCTACTGTCTAGCCACAGACTAGCATTTGTGTGACTGCACAGTTAACTGGATCAAAAACTCACCCATTAGAAAAGTGACCTAATAAACCCTGTATTTAAAATGGTTTTGTCACCTAAAATGCCTCACTGAGTCACACCAACACTAGTGTCAGCACAGGAAAAGATGTAGGAACAAACATCCTGTGGTAGGATCCCTTGCTGAGGCAGGAGCCTGTACTTAATGGCAGAAGGCATATGTCACCATGACCTAGTAGTAGTATGAGTTTCCACATCTGGCATCTACTTATTTACCTACTTTGGTTAAATAAAGAATTTCAGAGATGCAGGTGAGGACTTGAAAGTATTCCATATTCACTGTGAGGAATGCCAAACACCTTTGATATGCAATCTTACACTGAATTGGGTACAGATTCCTTTAGGTCCAGAGATGTCTGTAGGGAACATGCCTCTTGATGTTGCTTTACTAGTCAAGCTGCAGGACTGAAAATTCCATGTTCCAGTCCCACTCCCTCTTACTCTGTTCGATGTGCTCTGTCTTCAGATCTGGTGAAGTTTCTGTCCTCTTTTGTTAGAGTATATAGCTACTGATATCTGGTATATTGATCTCATTCCCTATTACACACCTTTCAGTATGAGATGGTATATAAGAAATTTATATAGCCTTGTAACATTCAACCATTCAACTGAATATTTCTGAAAAATTCATCTTCTAAGTTCCTGAATTCTGGTTCTAATCGGCACTTTCTGGGCTGAATGTAAAATCTTTTGAAGACTAACTGGAAAAAAATCCTTTAATGTTTCGGACAGCAAGCTGAAGATAACCTAAAAAAACCACCTGGTGTAGAAATCTCAGTGTCCATAAGTCAGAGTCTATATCTCTTTGCATGTGTTTACTTCTGTAGTGACTTTCATAAGCCTGGGATAATTATTATCTTGATTTGACAAGATAAATTCCGGACCTGCCTAAATTCCAGACAGGTTCTTGGACATCTCAGAAAAAACATGAGTATCTTGAATAACACCACCACTATTAATAGTAGAAAAGAAAAGGAAAAAACACAACGGAAAAGGGAAAGCCAATGGTAACATAAAACTGTATGTAAATTCAGGAAATATGGAATATATTTGGTACAGCAAATTATAGTTGGGTTTAAATGTGAATTTGAAAATAATTAGCAAATTGTCTCCCAGGCTACATGGTGGAAAGTCATCACAGAGACCTAAAATGTGGTCTCAACTAAGATTCAATTAGAGTGGGCAATTTGGTCTGGCAAAGTGAATAGCAAGGGTTAATAAGACATGAGATGGGTTTTTTTCCCTGTAGAATAGGTGTTTTGCAAGATGAGCCATTTCTGCATTGATGTTGTTAGATCACCATCTAGAGGACATTTAAAAGTCCATGCTTGTCATTCTACTGTTGGTTTTTTTAAATTTATTTCTATTCACAGAAACTGTGTGAGCCAAACAGCACAAAATATTAATAACTGGTTAAGCACTGAAGTGGGAAAGTCATTACATTTTCCTTTCGCCTCCACTTTCACTAGTCTTATAAAACATTTTTGTCCAGTTTCAGTCAGTTACTTGTGAGTACTATTTGTAAGGGGGAGCTACAGAAATGTTCAGGATTAAGTGTGATATTTCACACGAAGTGGTGTTCTATTGTTACGATCCTATACCTTTCATTCAATTTTTTTTTAACTTTGAACAGAGACATACTCTTATTGATTCCCAAAAGCTTTCACACTCTCTTCATGCTTTAGGGTGGTGTTAACTACATATGACACAAAGTCCACAGTGTCTCTGCCTGTGTCTGTATGTCAGAGGAGCCCAGTGATGTCACAATGTGCCCTGAGTAGGACTGTGGTGCTAGTGAAATCCTGACTCCATTAGCTGAAAAGAGGTGAAGAGCAAAAGTGTCTTGTGCTGGACAAAAGAATTAGATGGGGGGTAATCCAATCCTGACAGTTTCCCTGGGTTTTACTATCTATCTGGTGGCTATGTTCCCAGTTACATACTGCCCAGTCTTCTCTAATGACTTCATACCACTGAAAAGCCAGACCATGATTCACACAGCCAAGAATGGACAGCAAGAGGGAAACAGTCCATCAGCAGGTGAGAGGATGGGTTGAAGTGAGATGATGAAAAAGAGGAACATTGGAGAGCAAATAACAGCAGAAAATGAGATGGGGTATGGACACAAGCTTGTTTTTGCACAGACAAAGGCAGAAGAGGAATTAAAATATATGCGTCAAGGAGCAGTGAGGATCAGATTGTCCCTATGGTACAGGGAGCCAGCAACTGAGTGTGATAACAAGGCCAGCAGGGTAGGGACCTCATCTGCCAGGGCCCAGTCCCCACAGCCCTGAGTAGGACAAGCAGGACAGGCCTGGGGATGGTAATCAGGGTCAGACAAGAGATCACTAGGGAAGTCCATGATGATGACAAAGATTTGAGTTCAAAGAGGAACGCCAAACAGTGTCAGGATCAGACACAGTGATAGTAACCAGGATCAGACACGGCACAGTGTCTGCCCAGCGCTACACTTAAACGGGCCAGAGGATGTGGGAGGAGGCACAAATTTAGGCTGGTCAGGGCTATTAAGGTCTCAGTTCACTCACAGTCCTGACAGCAGCCTGCCTTTTCAGCAGGTTTCCCTCACATCCTACAGAGATCTAGCTTCAGAAGAGACATACTGTAGAGTGATCTAATGGCTATTGGATGCCACAGGGCAATTTCGAAGGGTAAAGAGCAAGGAAAGGGATGAGAAACTGGGAAACAGGCCTGACAAATGAGGGTTTTAAAGCCTGGGGAAGGAGCCCTGGGTGTGGATCAGGTTGCCCATGAGGAGCTTTGGAGGCTCAGTGGGCTTGAAAAGAAAAGTCCAGACCACCCCTGGGGAGCACCAGATGCTGAGCAGCCGGGAGGGCAAGGAGCTTCACCCAGTGTCCTGGGGGCAGCATCCAGTGCCAAGCTGGTCCCTCAGAAGTGATCATAGACCCTGGTCAGTGGTGGGCCCAGCTCCATGCTGTTAATCTCAGTGCTCAAGAAAGCCCAAGTTAACTTTCAAGGAGTAGCTAGTTCCAGCTGCTTTCTAAGGGACAGGGAGCCATCAGACAAGTGTCTGCTGAGCAAGGCTGGCAGGGCAGGGGCCTTACCAGCCAGGGCCCAGTCTCCACAGCCCCTGAGCAAGGCAAGAAAGGCAGGCCTGGGATAGTAGTTAGGTATTTATAGGCAGGGATAGGTAGTTATAGGTAGGGATAGGTAGTTATTCTGTGAAGAATAAAGATCATTGAGTAAGTCCATAATCATGAGGCAGGCTCAAAGTGAAGCCAGGAATAAAAGTCAGCAAGCCAGGGTCAGGATCAGATCCAATGAAAGAAGTTAGGGTCAGACACACTCCCATGACTGCCAGGCAAGTCCATAGTGATAAGTCATATTTCCAGGTCAAACCAGGAAGTCAGTTTGTAGGTCAAGATCCAGAATAACAGGATCCATGGCCAGGCACAGCTGTGATGAAGCTGGAGCTGGAGACAGGTATACTTGCAACAGACCACAAATAGAGACTGGAGACCCAGGCCTGAACTTAAATGAAGTTCGTGGACCCATGGGCAGAGGGTGGGGTTGAAGACTCTTGTTGAGGGCCATTAAGGCCCATTACTGCAGTTACATCCCCAAAAAGATAAAATAATTAATCTGGGGTTACTCTTATAATGGAAAAGTACAGGAAAAGAGAAAAGGAAGAAGACACAAAGGCAGTACAGTGAGGAGAAAGTGATTTCCAAAATAGAAGATGACAAAAGGCCTTTTCAGGCAAGAACTCTCTTATTCGAATAAGCAATGTGCTTGAAGCAATGTGTATGAATATTTCATTGCACTCTGTACTTGTCTTGTACAACATTCTGATATTCATTTTGGGAGACAGTCACATTTGCCACTGTGGTTGCAGTCTTTCTTATACCACTTCTCCTACTATTACTCAATGTGATGTAGTCTAATGTAAAGTTCTTTGCCCAGAAACTGATGGTTTCTCAAAATGGAGCCATAAGGAAGCAGGCACTTTGTTCCAAGCCAAGCCTCCTCAGGTGTGGTGGAATCAGGAAGCCAGAAGTCCTGCAACAATCTTAGAGGCAAGAGTTAAAAGTTTCTAAAAAGATGAATTCTTAGAAGATCCTACCTACAATAAGAGGCAAGTGTTCCTAACGCAAAACTCCCTCTAAAAATCACACTGCTGCTTGAGAGAGCAATATCTAAAACAACTTAAATTGCCCTATGGCAAGTCAGTAATCAGTGCCCCTAATTCCTGAAAAAAACTTTCCAGTGTCTGGCTGTACACTGGAAAAGGCAATGGCTTCTGACCCTGATCTGCTATCTTTGGAGCTCTCACTCTGAGGTCTGGCACCTTTTCTGAAGCAATCAGTTCCTCTCCACCTGACAATAGGTCCCTCTTTAAAAAAAAATAAAAACTAGAGCTTGTGACATGCTGGCCATTCAAGTACTGTTTCCTGGGGAGTGTCTGAGCCATGCTTCTCTTTCCTTTTCCTTCTTCTGTCTTTTTGCTCCACTGGACACTTTTCTCCTGTCTGTCATGCAACAATGAAATTGAGGATGAGAAATGAGACATTGTCACAGCACACAGCATAATCAGATAAAAAACAAAGTGCAGCAATTCAGGAAGAACAAGTCTGAGAAGTAGAGCCAGCATGGAAAGACAGAAAGCAAGATAGGCAATAGTCAGGGAGGAATTGTGTTGAGAAATAAGTGGGGAAATCGGCCAAATACATAAGTGAGAAAATGGGGGAAGAGAAAATCAGTGGAAGAAAGACACCCTTGTAACAAGAGGATAGGAAAGACTGTGTTGAGAAAAGAAGGGAAAAGAAAAAAAGTACTGAGTCAAACCACAGGAGTCCAGATTCCAGTCCCCAGTTCTTCCAATGTCTTGCTTCTCTGTACCTCAGTTCCCCTTGTAAAATAACAATAATGATGGTGTCCTCTTCCTGGATGACCACTCAGTACACTGCTGCAATTGCATGCCCCTAGCAGGGCAAAGGGAGAAAAGTTTAGGCCACATTTGCACACTCACATCCATACACATCAAGAAATGACACTGGGCAATTATGAGGATGGTATGGGGAGTGTAAGCACAAAGGAATACATACTGAATAAGGAAGAACAGAAACAAGAAAAGGACAAGGGAAGCAGAGAGTGGAATGGGATATGAATGAAAAGCTGCTTAGTATGAAGGAGAAAATGGATGCATAGTAAGGGTGAAATGGAGCTGAAAGTTTAGAAAGCAGAGAGAGAAAAGAGGGAGAGAAGACAAGGTGGAAAGGATCCAAGTATGAAAGAAGAGAACAAGAAGAAAGCTTATGTGGTCCCACCCCCAGTTACAGGCTGGGAGCAAATGGAGGAATCATTTGTGGCCTCGTCAACAGGGGAAGGAATGGAAGTGATCAACATGGTGCAGTACGAGGACTCACATAGACTGAGGAATTCAGC
>NW_010551036.1:0-40698 GCF_000687285.1 Phaethon lepturus | reverse complement strand
TCACTGAACATTGGCAGCATTGTGCTCTTTTTTTTATGTGTGACATAAAGCATGAAATAATGTCTATGGTCATGGATGATAACAATTTGAACATCTACCTGTGTTTCATGATCACCTACTAGGCAGCATGGCTTCTCTTCACCAATCACATCCCAGGGAACTTCAACACTGAGGACAAGGGCAGACACCTTGTGCACATATTGAAAGTGTTTCCTTCTCTCCCTGAGAAACACAATATATTCTCAGTCCAAGATTCATGCAATTTTTTTCTAAGCCATACCTCCCTTCTTGCACTTCCCATATATTCTTTGTGTAAAAACATCATAGTTATAATAAACAAGAATTGATTCAACTCACCAACTTCAAGGGTGACCCTATCTTTTAAACAAAATATTCAGAATTTGTCATACATTGTAAGAACAAGAAAAAAATTGCATATTCTGGGGAACTGTCCCCCCCAATACACATAACAAGATAGATACAAGGAAAGTTAAAGACTCCTCAAAATGCAGACTGTCAGTAGCTTTTGCTTTTTCTGTACATTACTAACAAAGAAGCCTAGTAGAATCAGTACAATGAAATAACTTCTATATTGCACACAAAATCTGGTACAATGTTAACATATTAGCTATTAGCATCTAAAAGAAAGATAGCCTGGACATGCTGCTAGGGCAAAATTGATTAAGCAAGTGGAGGAGGACTATACACTGTTTAAATAGTAAAGATAAGCACAAGCCAAATTTTGTTATTTTTTATGATGGGTAAATAAATTAAATTATTTTCAGCTATTATTATTTATTACTTCTGAAGTTCAGCCAAGAATTCCAGTCATGCTGGGAATAGTACAAGTATAGAACAAAGAAACAGGCCTGGTCATAAAGAGTTTGCAATCAAAGTATTTTTTTTCTCTGAAGCAAACACTTTATTAATGATTTAGTTAATTCATGACAATAAAATATCTGAACAGTCCGTTCCTGGAAAATATTTTGCTGCATTGGTCAGTACTTGGAAAGGATTAACACAGTTATTAGGATGTTTCCACTTGCCATCACCTATCCACAAACAATCCCCAGGCAGCCAATAAAAATAAAATAAAAATGCTCCCATAATCAAGAACAGTTTGAAAAGTATGCAAAAGGTAGGAGTATTTTGTATACTTATTGACTTTGGTAAATTTTAGAACACTGGTATAAATTTTCTAATTATCAGAACCTGAAATTTATGTAATTATTAGGTTGCTCTTGAGAATGTGCTTTAAGCACTTCTCCTGCACCCTACTGCTACCTATTACTTCTTATTCTCTTTTTCCTCTAAAGTAAATTAATACTTAAAATTCAATTTCAAGTAGAAAGTAAAACCCTATAGCAGCTCCACTCCTCTGGATGGTGAATGTTTACAAATGCAGGGATGAGAGGATTCAGGATCCAGAGAAGTTCTTGGAATTCCAGTTGTTCAGTCTTCAGAGGCTTTTAGAAACCCTTGTGACTGTCCTATACTGCATCCTCAACCATATCCTCAAAACAAAATCGAGACTAAGAAAAGAGAATCTTGCTGGAAAAGAAAGAAAGAAGAAAGATAATCTCTTCTCAGCTCCCAATCACCCTCCCGCCAATGGGGATGCTTTCCTCTTTTCTCTTTCCTCTTTCCTCTTTTGTCTCTTAGGAGTTTTGCTGATGAAACAAAAACAGACGGGGAAAGGCCTTCAGTAACCTTCATTATTAAGTGACTTATCTCTCAGCCTAGAAGCTGGCGCCACTGAGTCTTTCCTACTACCTATTTCCATTTATTGGCAGAAGAAAAGGATTCTTCAGTCTCTGGTAACTTACATGTGTGGTTTGCATAGTAACCTATAGGATTTCCCTAACAGCCAATCTCATACGAACAAGTCTTAGAGCTCCAGCTTATTGCCCTGTCCATTCAACATGGCTGTGAGGCTGCTGGAGGGTAGACAGGGAAATGCACTGAACAGAGAGACTAATAAGGTAACAGTCCTTCTGTTTACAACTCCTCAGAACTTGTTGCCTACTAGAGACTGGTTAGTCATCTTGCTAACTTGAGACTTGCTAAACTCCAGAGTTGTTGCATCTGGGACAGAGTGCTGAGAAGAGTAGGAGGAGACCCTCTTTCCTTATGAGCTCAGTTTAAGAATCAACTGCTGAGGAAAGGATAACAAGAAAAGGAAGGTAGAGGAGTGAATAACAGCATCATGTCATCCTAGAAGCCCTGAGAAGACAGTCAAACTTTCATGGGTGAGGCCTTCCTTTCCCTGAGGTCTTATCTCTCTTCCTCCTTTTCCATGCAGATTACCAGATGTGGCATTTGTTCTTTGGGTTCATTGGGGATCCCCTGGAGCAGTGAAAGTGCTTGGCAAAGTCCTGGCTATTGCTGACAGGCCCACAAACACGAAGTGGCAAGGGACTGTGTGGATCTGTGTTCAGGGAAGACTGTAGTTTCTCAGGACCCTGGTGTCCACACATTGCCTAAAGGAAGCAAAACAGAAAAGTCACTTTGGCTGAAAGTTCTCATGTGAACCAGACTTAAGGCTCCTCATGCCACTGCACACATGACTGAGGCTGCTGGAGTAAACAAGAAAACACATTTAGATGGGTGCCATCAATGCTCAGATCTTTACCACCACAATTTTTGACTGTCTTCCCTTTCCCTAAATGTCTCTGTCCCAATTTCCCTATCTGACAAACCATTGTCTCTTTTTCAATATTGCATAGTCCAGAACACAAGGAATTTAGACCACTTTGGAGTTTAGGCTCATGCAGCCTCAGACTCTATCTAAAATAATGGTATGGATGTAGTCTCAGTATCTAGATTCAACTTCTTAAGCAAAAGAAATGAGTGCTCATCAAGAAAGGAGAGCACTTACACAACATCCCGTTACTACTCGAGAGAATTGGGGGGAAGCTTATGTGACTTTACTGGTGTTGAACTGGCAATCCAAGTCCTCACTCCTGTGATTTCAGTCTTTATTCATTGACGAGTGATGCAGTTAGCTGCCAGATAGCCTCTGAAATGCAAATCTTGCTTCCAAGACCCAATAATTTGTGATTTCAGAACTGTTTTTCTACACACTGCTCTGACCTGTCAATACATGCACAAAACTTTTCCTTTTGCACCATTGGAGTGACTTATAACAGCGTGACCTTTCTGAGAAGAAAATCCGATGATCTATCATGAGACATTCAACTGCACAACTATGCATACCTACACAACTTTGTACAAATCCTTAAATCAGGTTCCCATTGAAATCTTGAACTATGTGTGCATGTACTTCTAGTTCTTTATCTCCAAATAACATTCTAAACCCTTTTTTCATTATCAGTCACTCAGAATGACATGACATCTCATTATTCACCATGACAGAGAGATGTATGAAGGAAGGGATGGAGAGATATGCGTCCTTTCCAGTAAAAGTCCACTTTCCGTGTGTAAGGTTGCTCACAAGAGTGATTTTTTGTACTTTTGTACTCAGAAGCTGGCAACAAAGCATGCTTTCCCTAGCACAACTTGTCTGCTACAATTTAATTTTGGTACATTTCAGAACTTTGTAAAAGATGTATTTGTAGATAGGCCTTTTGTTAGCTTTGAGATCTGTAACAGATTAGGAGCCCTATATGTGAATTTTAGCTTTCTAAATAAGATTCCGGGTCTCCCAAGAACATCAGTAATTCCCAGTTCTGTGAAGAGGGGGAAAAGTGATTGAATATTGAGAAAGACAAACTGTAATAACGTGGAAGACAATGGAGAGTGAGACGCATGACTAGCCTAGAATTAATTACATGAGCAAAACTGAGGTAGAAAAGCTGGTCATGTGAAAGTCCAATCTTAGGTAAATCCTTCTCTTCTTTGTGCTTTTTCAGCCAATTCTTATAGGCCTGTGGAGAGAGAAAATCAATAATAATAAATCCCCCTTTAGACAGTGACTCCAAACCATGTCTTCTGTCAATGAAATGCATCAATCTAACATATTTAATAAATTGGCAAGTTTGTATGTCTCTGCCCTCACTCTGAGTCTCTCTGCTGCTGGCCATTTCCCTAATAACTCTAAGATGGGAGAATAACAACATAACTCCTTTGCTTCCCATTTCAGACACTAACACACACATTGTCATAAGAGAAGATGTGGTAACTGCACTGTGAAAGAACAAAAAATACTTTCAAAGAAAGTCACAGATATTTGAATAAAAATCAAAAGAATTTCTACCTCCCAACATTTTTCACGCAAGACTGTAACAAGTACCATCTGAGACCTAGAGATCTCAGAGCACTCTGCACTCAGTAATTAAACTGCTGAACTACTGCATGAGGAAATAAAAAATTCTCTCTAGACTAAAATATTGCTGAAAACATCATTATGGAGCCATTTTACCATCACACAGAATTCTGGTGCATGTCTCAGCTTAGTTCCTCAGGTATAACATAAACACACAAATAATAACATGCTTTTTATGCATGACATAAATGGGGAAGTAAAGAAAGGCCCACCTTGGAATTGGTGAAGGGGAGAAATGGTCTTACATGGAAATAGTGAGGTTATGAGCAAAGCTTTGTGAGGAACCTGTGTCTGGAATAGCAGAGGACATACAGGGCACATGCTGCACTGGCACAGGCATGCAAGAAATCTGGAACTGGAGCTGTATGTATGAGAGGGATGCAGCAGAACAATCTTGTGACATGGCGGTTGAGTTGTGTGGTGAGACCATTAGATTAGAGAAGTAAGTAGACTACAATACCTGGTAAGCAATGGCGAGCCCTCCAGTGTCAGCTGTATTCTCCAACAGTGTAGAAGTACCATTGACCTTAAAGCCATAGCTTTCATATTGTTCAACCAAGCAGTCTATAGATTTCTGTAGTGCACTCCTGTTGCATGTCGGACAGCC
Source organism: Phaethon lepturus (assembly GCF_000687285.1). Lineage (NCBI taxonomy): Eukaryota > Metazoa > Chordata > Aves > Phaethontiformes > Phaethontidae > Phaethon > Phaethon lepturus. Next base: position 35,806 of record NW_010551036.1, on the reverse strand, counting down.
CCCAGGAAGCACTGTGGGGAAAAAAAAAATCCTAGAAAGTAAAGGTATTTCTGGCATTCACCTATATTCCTCACATTAATCACCGAGTCTTCTTAGTAGTCAGCATGGCTTGGAATAGGTTTTTCTTATCTTCATCTACCTTAAGAATATATGTATACATTGATGTAGGGACCAGGATTTAAGATTCCCTGAGGGAAAGTACCAGTTGGGGACCTAGAAGAGTAAATAAAGACACCACAGCTGGTACTCACCATAACCATAGAATGTGTGAAGAAGTTCATGTGCCATGAAGACCCCAATGGCTCCAAAGTTCACAGCACTGAAAAATAAACATGAAAAGTATGCTTTTGAAAAGAGAAAAGAGGGCAGGTGAACATTCTTTATAGCCACTGTGGGCTACACAGGAGCATTCTACTCAGAGCACATAGAAGCACTTCCTATTTATTGTCTGTCAGATGTGATACACTGTAAAAAATGCAAATACAGGTGTAAATTACTTTACCTATGCTTAAAATTTTACTATGGGCTTGCATTGAAGTATTCGCAGCTAATAAGCCATCATAATAATGAAGAGTTTGTGAATGAGGTTTCTGCCTTTATTAACTCTAATGACATGTGTTGTTGTTGAGATGTGTCCTTATTTACCCACTACTGGCTGAACTGCTGCACAAACAGTAACTGCAGTGGTAATCATACAAAAGCAGGATGGTTGGAGAAGCAATCTTGCAACAGTTGTCTAGTGAAAAATGATACATAAAACTGGCAAGGCAAATCAAAACCATGAAGGTTTGACTACAATTACTCTGGTCTAGCATTGGTGACCTTGCTACAAGCAAGAGGTTGTACTAGAGACCTCTAGCAGTTCTCTCCAATCAGAATTTCTATGATTCTATGCAATGAGTTTACAAAGAGTCACAAAGTAAGAGTACAGTCAAAATCCATTTCCATAATTGAAATGATGGGCTCATTCTTTCTTTACATGCACTGATTAACACTGCTGAAGCATGAAATTACTGTAGTTGATCATTATTACATCACTGGGAACTCAGTAGTAAGTGACAAGAACAGAACAATCCATCTTCTCTTATAATTGGTTTTTCAGAAGCTCTGTAGCTGGTAACTTGTAACTTGCTCAGAAAAGTTGTGCATGCGTCATCATTGGAAGTGGTCAAGGTCAGGTTGGGTGAGACTTTGATCAAGCTGATCTAGTTGAAGATGTCCTTGCTCATGGCAGGGCAGTTGGACTAGATATCTTTAAAGGTCCCTTCTAACCGAAACTATCCTATGATTCTGTAACAATTGTACTGCTTTGCTGACTTCTTATTTTAAAAATTATCCTCATGTTCATATGAATTCGTGTTTGTGCAGTAAAGATTAAACTTTAAGAGCATTGTCTGAGAAAATGCTATTGTGCCAACTCGCCAAAATCTGATCAAGTTTGACTTATCAGTCTGCTCAACAGGGATGACAGGAAGAAAAATGTATTTTACTAACACTGAATACAAGAGGAATAAGAAATTGTAGACACTTTTTCAGAGAGGAAGAACATGGTAAGTGACAGCTCATACCACTAGAAAAAAAATTTTTTTCTGTTGTTCTTTTGAGGTGTCCTGTTTTCCATACTATAATGAATTCATTAAATAGTGCAAGCACTAGAAGATGTCATACAACTAGTGGTAGAAGATCACCATGGAGAAAATAATTACTTTTAACTGAGACATGTTTTTTTCAAACTTCAGCCTCTTGTCACTGTGTGAGCTTGTCTTTCAGTAAAATAGGATTAGGAGAAGTATCTATCCATTATCATGCAAAAAAAGGACATAAAATAATATTTTTACAGTCAACTGTTTTAAGTGTTTTTAATATCAGAATAATATTGCTTAACAGATCTGTTCCACATGATGAAAGAACACAACTTCTACAGAATTGTCATTGTTGTAGGGGAAGACACAGAATTAAAAATGTATTTGCTTATTAAAGAAGGTTTCTTTAAAAAAAGGAAGAGAAGAACTGTGTTTGATCCATTTGAAAAAAGACTTCTGAAAGGAGTTGCTCTGTGAAACTCCTGTTTTTTCTGGTTAGCTTTCTATGGATTAGATTTCAGGAATTCTTGGAATGTAGAAAATGAGAGGCAAAGGTGAAAGGTCTTCTTTGCAATTAACCTACATAAGACATCTGCCTCTCTGCTTTGGAGTAATATATTTGGCTTAGCTGAGTTTCACCTAGATTCTGATTCTTCTCCAGCAGAGTCAATGATCACACTCTTTCAGAATTCCTAAGGCAGTATCCATCTGGCTTTAGAAAAAGCTATTCGCCCCACCCCCCGCCTTTACTTTGTCTTTCTCGGATGCAGGGAGAAAGAGAGATTAAAGACAGACCCGTTAAGATTCTTCCTGGACATATGGAGCAGTCAGGGGACTACATTCAGCTTCCACCTTTGCACCCCCTCCATACCTGGGAAACTCCACATGGAAAAAAGGGCTGCGGAACATTCCAGCAGGAAATACCACCATGTGGTGTCTTATTGAGTAGTATGAATGCACAGCCCAGGGGGACACATGCCAGCTAGAAGCAGAAAAAGAGAAATGAGAGAATGTATTAACTCCTTATCTCATACCTTGCTCCTTTCCTCCACTGGGCTGCAAAAATGGTGTGCTCAGTACAACTGTTCATACAGCAGCAGCAAATTATGAAATTCACATTATCTAGAGTTAGTTAAAGGTGTTTGAAATAAACCTTCACTTCTTTACAGATGGGCAGAGCTAGTAGCTTAGCTTTCATACACATTAAGTGATTCACCCTCACAACTTTCCTGTCAAGTAAGTCAGGATTAGTAACCTCCTGTGAAGTTCTGCACAGAATACTCTTCAGGTGGTGTAAGGTCCCAAGTATTCCTGTTAACACTACTTGTCTTCTGAAGCATCCTACAACCTGCTTTTGAGGTGAACCTGACAGCATTCATGTCATCATAGTGCTTTGCTGTTTGCCTTGCTGCTAAGTCCAAGAGAACCAGCTATCCCCCTTACTCAAGGGTTTATGGACAAAAACGATTCTTTCTTCAGGGGTCTGGGGCTCCTTCCACAATAGTGGGGGTTTTTGGTAGCATAAGCTCAGGCTGAATACAACATAGGCTGCCACATTCAAGGCTTTTTTAAGCAGGATGCAGCAATGCAGACTTGCAGCAAGGAAGGATAACAGCATCTTGTCTTGCATTAGAAGTGTTACCAGCAGGCCAAGAGAGGTGACTATGCTCCTCTATTCAGAATTGGAGAAAACACAGCTGGAAGTATTGTGTCCAGTTCTCCCATCCTTCCCCGCCTGCCCTCCCCCAGTGAAAGAGAGATATAGACATACAATTGGACACAGTCCTGAGTGACCTGCTCTAGCTGATTCTGCTTTGAGCGGGAGGGTTGGACTAGGTGATCTCCACGGGTCCCTTCCAACCTCCGTTAGTCCACAAGTATGTGATTTTGTTATATTTTTCAGATCAGTATCTGACACTTACTTATCTTGTGAGTGATGCTGAAGGAGTTTCAAGTAGGAATTTTCCCTCAGTACTTTCAAGCAAGCCACCACATTGAGCAAAAAAGTGTCTTCCTTTATCTCCAACTGAGGGAAGAGACAGGTAATGTCACTGTCACAGGGCATAAGCAAGGAATGAATTGGACAGTATGAGAAACAGGAAAGTCCCACAGGTCAAAAAAGGGTTCATCAAAAGACAAACCAATGGAATACTTGTGGTTTTTTTCTCTCCCAGTTCTGAAGACCTTCAACTTAAGATATGACAGGAATGTTATCTGCAAGCCAAACAGAACATACAAGCAGGTCACAACCAATCTCTATCAGGCCAGCCACTCTAAACAGGAGACAGCATAGGCAACAACATAGAAGCAACAGATAAAGGCTCTCTGGGCCCATATGTTCTCAGAAAATGAACAGCAGGAAATGTGCATTACTCCAGAGGTCATGGCCTCTTTTAGCTGCAGAAAAGATAGCAGTTGGTACAGGTAAACTGCCAATAATGAGGCAGGTATGTTTACATTATATAGCTCACATTCTGGTATTCCAGGTTCATTTTGGCAGTCTGGAGTATGTGAGCTGGATAGCCAATCTCCACTTGTAGTTTGGAAACCTAAATTCATAATAAACAAATGAACAGAAAGAAACATGACCAATAGGTCGCTTTACATTCTAGAAGTCCTTTTTAAACCCTATCTCTAAACAACCTAAATATAATCTGTGAATCAGCCCTTCAAAATGACAGCTACTCTGTTTCAGCAAGAGATCTTCTCTTGCTACCATGCGTTCTTAACTCAATGACCTGAGGTCTAATGTTCCACTTTTTCTTTAGAGCATTGTTTTCTGGCATTCAGCTTTATAACCTCTCTAGGCATATAAAATGGAATTGTACGTCAATACAATTAATTCAGAGCATCCATGGTCAAACAAACACTGATCCTCTGTATACCTACACATCAATGGATGATCACATGTGCGTGATGGCACTTACAAAACCACCTACAATTTTCAGTGTGTATAAGATATCTAGTTAAGATTTTGTGCCTGTAGAAGCAGGTAGGAATATGTGAAGGTGCAGGCCCCTTCCATTCCTTCTCCAAAGGCTTCAGGGAAATGAAGGCCTCAGTAACTTCCGCCTTCTGCACGCACCAAGGCTTTAGCCTCTTGGCGAGTCTGTTCATCCATCCACTCCAACTGATCCAGTTGGCCATAAAGGGCATCTTGGATCTCAGAGAATATCTGCTCAGCCTGCCATGGAGAAAAGAATGCACAGTCAAAACTGCAGAAAAACATTGTTCAACTTTAGCTACCATCTTCCAGCAATTCAACCACAGAATAACTGGGCAAAAATTTGTCTTCTTGTGATAAAAGAGTTATTTGGCATACAATGGTTCCCCACAGGGCTCACAATTCTCCCCCCACACACCTTTTCATCTTGCCTCCTATGTTAACTAAGAGGGTCGTCCCCCCATCTTTTCATCTTGCCTCCCATGGTAACTAAGAGGGAAACATAATTCTTTTGCATTAAATCCCTGTTGGGATAGGAATGAGTCTAATGATTGCCCCATTCTTGAGTGAAATGAAAATTCAGTATCCACAAGTATTTCATGCTGGTGTCTCCCTTTCCAAAGTTATGGTGATCTGAGTCTCTCCTTCACAAAATGATGTTTTGTGCATCCAGCTTTCTGCTTCACTACACGAAGTAGTGTGCCCTAGTAACCTGAATAGTGACAACAATGCTATGAAATGAAAACCCACTTTTCTTGGAGTTATTTACTCTTGTCACTTTATATGCTGCAAACTCTTTATAAAACGTTGGTGCCTACATGAACTTCCCTCAAAAGAAAAAGGAACTCTGATCATCAAAGAAAAAAAAGAAATCTTTTCTCTACTGCAGGCAGGTGTTCCTTTTACTGTGGACCCACTCAGAATGTTTTGACATTGATTTGTTTCTGTACAACTGGTCATATGATGGTTTAATGGCTTTGCAATTGAAAATCTTATTTAAATATGTCAGGTTGGTGATGTATAATGTTAATAATAACTGTCATTCCAGGAAGTACACTGAGATTGCATGCAATAGGGCTGTAACAGGTATTGGTGCTGCACACATGACTTTGATAACAGTTGATAAAAAGATAACTGGCATTTTAGCACTGATTATTCTAGCAATGACAGTAATGTTGCGTTCTGACATCTTTCATTCCCTGAAAAGGAGGGGAAGTACGTAAGTACAGGAATATGTAAAAAGGTATAAGACCTACACATGATTTTGCTGCCTTGACGTAGTTTTAAGATAGCATGTCAAAAAAAGAAAGAGATGAAGCTGAACTCTGCTTGGGGGTTAAGAGGACGAATACCTACAAGTTTCTTGGTCTGTTGAGGGAAAATTTCTTGCACAATCATCTTCCCTAGAACTGGCTCAAAGAAAGAGCTGGTATCAGTCAAGCACTTCTTCCAGCGCTCAGCTGGAATCTGTAAGAGAGAAAGAAATAGACACACATGAGAGTGAGGACAAAGATAGGAAGTCAGTAAAAAGCTATGTAAACATACAGTCAGCAGCATACATGCTGCTATCTATAAATGACAGCAGTGCATGATAAGTAATATAGTTCCATTTAAGCTACCTCAGAAAACTTTCATTAAGTAAAACATTGATTTCCTTATGATTTATTCCACTTACTTTCACACAAGATGAAGATCCATATGCTAGCTGAGACAAATACATAGAAGAAAGGTGACCATCTATCTGTTGTTCCCTACTCCATGATACAGTGCACTTAGCTCTCTGAAGTTTTGTGTGCCATGTCTACTGCCACATTTCTTTAAGAAAAAAGAAGCATTTCATGGCCAAGTGAGAGTAGTTTTCCTCCCCAAGTCTAAGAAATTCCATCCAGAAGGTGCCCTAGGGTGTTCAGCTGCTGGGGAGGTTGAAGAATATGGTTAAAGGCTAACTCACCATTCTAGATCCCAATTTTCCATAAAGAATCTTAGATAGCTCCAGGCGTGCATCTTGGAATCGACTGTCAAGGGCTGGGGAGAGATTCCCCACCAGACAAACAATCATATAAATGTGAAGGACCCTGTAGGAAAATGACATTTTAAAAGACTGAAGATTGAAGGCTGGTCACTATAAAGACTGGGGCGTGGCAAGTGCCAGAGGAATAATTTGAGGCAGAGGAACCCTAGTAACCTGAACAATGACAACAAAGTATTCTGAATGGGCTATGCCTGGGGCCATCAAAGGAGGATGATTTGACATGAGTCAACCAAATAAACTGTCTGCCAGAAAACCATGAAGACTCAAGGGGTAATTGCCTGCTGGGACACAGGATTCTTCATGGGAAGCAGGAGAAATAGCATTTTTAGGACTGGGAGAAACTTCTAGAACATTTTGAGGGGTCTGTGGGATTCTGTGGGACTTACGGTATGTTTATGGGAAGGACTAGAGGCAAGGAAAGGGAAGGATCATGGTGGATTGGGGGGACCACATGGAAAACTGGAGAGAAAAGGTGGTAAGAGGCAATGGTTGAGAGTAAACTTGTGGCTTGCCAAGATGCCTTTCTGAGTGAGCCCTGTATGTGGTCATCAGAATCTGTCCTATCTTATTAAATGTTATTCTTAAATGATATTCTACTCTCTGGGTGGGGGAATGGGACTGGATACTGGAGGGACAAGAAGTCTCAGAGTTGAAAGCTGGAGGGACTTCGGTTCAAGCTAGCTGCTGGATTGAGAAGGGGTCTGAGAGTCAGCTATTGGAGAAACTAGAAGTTTGGACCAGCTACTGGAGACACCTGCTTGATATGCATGTTTGTAAGAGGAAGAGACCAGAGTATCAGCAACCAAAGCAGGGCTGCAAGACTCAGGGGCTCTCATATCCAGGTGCTAACAGCTGTGGACACCAAGGGGATCTGGGGCCAGCTTCTGGACAGAGTGAATATCTAAGACCAGGTATTGGAGTGATCCATATTGTGTGTGTACATATATATATTTCACTAATATATACCAGTCCTGATCAGCTGGAGAGGAGGAATAAGATCAGGCTGCCTGAGCTGTTCATGTTTGTATGAGTGCTATAGGTGGGTGGGTGGGTGCCAGTAAAGGCACTGTGTTCCATATCTGTTGATCTGTGTGACACACACGTATAAATATGTGGGTATATATATGCTGCGCGCATGTGCAAGCCTATTGGGAGTATATGCTAAACCTTAGTACTGTCTAAACCTGTGGATATAGAACCACACAGCAGCCTTGTAATTGTTAGGCTACTGGATTCAGCAGCCTCTAACACCTCATTAATTTATGGTATTGGAAGTTAATATTTCTTGAGGCATGAAAAACTACAACCATAGATATTGACTCCTACCTCTCCTTGTGCCATTCTTCAATGAGCTCTGACATGCCTCTTAAATAATCCATGTCATGCACTGCAATTGGCTGAGAGAGGTTCATTGGCATAGGATGGAAGACTGCCTGGAGACATGACAGCCAATCAATAGCAGGTGCCTTTTCCTAGAAGTAAAACAAAGCTTACATGCTGAACTATGAATCTAAATTGACTGACAAGAAATAATAGATAAACTGAGACAATCTCTCTAATACTGTTAAGAGATACTTTCAGCAAGTTGAACTGTTTTTATGATGTGGGTATTTTTTATAGTAGAAAAGGGCAATTGACTTTTTAAAATTGAATTAGCACTGGAGAGGGAAGCAAGTTGTGGGCCCGAAAAATCCAACTGCTGTCAATAAAAGACGATAAATTAATAGATTATTTAAAGCTCAACAGACTCCAAGTGTAAGTTCAAGGGAATGGCATCTGAACAGGGTGTCTCATAACACTTTTGATCTGGATCTTCAGAATGGGAATGTCACATGTAGTTGTGTTGCTCAAGTTCTAAGGCACAGATAGATACCTGTAGCTCCCTAATTGTAGTGCGAAAGAACAGCATCCCCCTCTGCTGTCTCTCCTGCAGTGGGGTGACAACTCGCTGGAGGTTAGAGATGAAGGACAAGGTAAGGGAAAAGGAATCTGGGGGACCATCCTGTGGCCCTCCAAGTAGGCCTCCCAGTTTCTTCAAATATGAAAGATACACACGGAGGACCTGCAACATGACCAATGGGAGAAATATGACTGAAGATTAGTCACTTCATTCATCCAACCAACCAACCAACCAACCAACCAACCAACCAACCAACCAACCAACCATTCTTCTTGATCATATAAGCTTCAATCTTTTAAAACCACTGCAGCCCCATCCCTAAAACTGTCTTCCCTGCAACATCCTTATGTAATTCTTCATGTGGAATACAGTTTGCCAAGTATAGCTTCTCTCTCAGTGAAGAACACTGGATTCCCAAAAGGTTTTGTCCCAGCTTACAATTACATTAAATACTGAAATAATTTTAGAGATGTAGGCCTGCCATCTCTGGAGTCAAAGGGGAGAGATGTAGTGATATAAAATGAGACAGTATTTTTGATGGAGAGAAAATGTCACCTTCTTGCTTCTATGTTCATGAGGTATCAAAGGAATGCTTGTGATGGGTAGACAAGCTTATTTTTTTGAGGACTCTTCTGAAAGAGTCAGACTGAGAAACTGAAATCAACTCTTTTTATAAAGTTCAGAAAAATAACAGAGCTGTAATTAAATTAATTTTGTTGTAATAACTCCCAAGGACAAAGAGCTTGTTTCTCCAGCTTAGGTTAAAACATTTTAAAATAACTTGAAAAATGCTACCGCTCCCCCAATACACAGATTTTAAGTTATAAAGCCTTACTTTGGACAAGTACATTTTTTTTTAAACAGTCCTTCATGTGAAACCCAGAAGGAAGTTCAGGTTCATATTAGCAAATACAAATTAAAACTGTAACATTCTGTTGCTACACTAGAAGTTTTAAACCTGGCATCTAAAAATGGGTTACATTTTAGCAACTGTCTTTTTGGAAAAGTAGAGAGTTTTGTAAAGAACTCTTTCTGGAGACATTTTCAGAGGTCACTGACCGTAACCCATGGAAACAGACCACTCTGAACCAGGAGGCAATTCAGGGACATCCCTACACCAAACAGCTATTTTTACCTTTCTTCAGCCTCTGATATGTTACCTCAAGATAATTTTTCTTTTTGAATTTACTCTCAGGTGGCATCTCAAACTCAGGGTGGTCAATCTGTAAAAAGGAGTAAAGGAAAAATATCTCGCTATTTCCAGAAACACTGGAAATGCGAGGATATGCTCAACAAGCCTTGTTAATTTCTCTGTCACAGAACTTGAAATGTTAATAAATTACTTTTACTTTTGTAAAATGTTTGCTACGTTATTTATGTGGATATATCACATTATCTTTTACAAGCTCATTACAAATCTGCAGTGGCTGATACTCAAACATAAACCACACTGATAAATATTTCTATATGGTGCACTGGTTTTGGCTGGGGTGGATAGAGTAAAATTTCTTCACAGCAACTTGTATGGGGCTATGGTTTGCATTTGTCATGAAAATAGTGTCAATAACAAAGGGATGTTTTAGTTATTGCTGAGCATTGCTTACATAGTGTCAAGACCTTTTCTGCTCCTCACACTGCCCTGCCAGTGAGTAAGCTGAGAGTGCACAACAAGTTGGGAGGGGACACAGCTGGGACAGCTGACCCCAACTGACCAAAGGGATACTCCATGCCATATGACAATAATATGATTCAGCAACAAAAGTGGGGGTGAAGGAGGTTGGCCAGGGCTGCCAGTGCTTGAGAACTGGCTGGGCAGTGGTTGGTTGGTAGTGAGAAATTGAGGTTTTTTTGCATAGCTGTTTTTTTTTTTTCCTCTTTTTAAATTATTACACTGTCATTTTCTCAGCCCATGAATTTTCACCTTTACCCTTCTGATTTTCTCCCCCATCCCACTGGGTAGGTGAACAAATGAGCCGCTGTATGGTACTTAGCTGCCTACCATGTTTAAACCACAACAATGAACTGCAAAATTCATAGTACGCTATGTGTATTAGACGCTTAGCACTCAGAGTCCATTATTTTACTAGTCATACCCAGGAACATAAGAAGAATCAGACCCTTCCATGATGAAGTACAATCTATACTGTCAGGCAGAAGAGGTGAGAGAAAGTAAGCAATTCTTCCTCATCTGCTCATTTTCCAGAAATAAGTGCTTTTTATGTAATAAAAATAAGGAGTTTGCTGAAATTTAGGAAAACTTTCTTCAGTGAAGAACATAGGCTTAACTTGAGCAAGCTTAGGTCTTATGGGCTGTATAACTGACTTTTTATCCCCAGTGCTTCCTGATAATTTTCTTTCTTTAGGCCACTCACCTGAATAATATTGGTCTTCAGGTCAAAAGGACTAGGTCCCACATGGACTCTGAAAAAGGGAAAGGTGTTGTATCTGCCCATCAGAGTCTGAAGGGTTTCATTAAAATCTTTTGCTTTCCCCACACCTGTGATATTCCACCCACCAACCTAGAGAGGGAGAGAGACAGGATGATGGCAAGTAAGCAAAACACTTATTTGATCCATATTTACAAAATGTTTTTTTCACTCCTGTGAGCTCAGTCATTATGACAACTGAAAAGCAACAAAGCAAATAGCAACAGGGGAAACTCATGAAGATCTCTACATACCCTGTTGGCTTTAAAATAACCTGTCACTTTCACTTAAGCAAAGCAACGAACTGCAAAATGACACAGGGAAAAGGAATGATAATTATCAACAGAACAAGGTGTCCAGGCAAAAAGCAGGAGAAGGAGGAGAGAGGAAAGAGGTATCATTTTTCTAAAGCCATCCAGAAGGACAACCAGGGATCAGGAATTACAGATCCCACCTCCCTGACAAGCAAATTCACAGATGGGCCTGCAGTCACTTTTCCTTCTGCTGGAAGGTTCTGCATCCTCCTTGGAAACAGGGCACAAATGCCCGTTGCTGGCAGGAAGATATACAATCCTCCCTGGCACTGAGAGGAGTCTCCTGCATGGAAAGAGAAGCATTTTCCTCTTTAAACAAGCTCCCTTGGAGCCTGGAAAATGGACGGCCATCAGATCTTAGACACAAAAATTCCCCTCATTTTGCAAGTTGTTCCCTGATCTGTAGGTTTGATCATATTGAAATGAGCTTCTGAGATTAAAAGTGATCCCTCTTTGCAGTCTTAGTTGTTGTACAGTCCTAAAGTAATATGTAAGGTCATGAGGAACAATTCAGGTACCTGATGTCAGAAAATAAAATTTTGAAACAGCATTTAAAGCTAGATTTTTCATTTAGAAGTGCTGTGAACCATGAGCCAGATGCTAGCAAAATTCCATCATGTAGGACTATATGCCCCTAACTTTCCTTTTCACTGCAGGAATTATCTTCTGGAGGGAAAGGAAATAGCACATTCACCTGATTTAAGAGGTCCTTCAATGGTTGAGTTCCTTGGGATTCTATCTGTTGGATATTCATGCAGGAGCGATAGAACTGAATTGCTTTCTCCTTAGCTGAGCCTCTTACCCCAAACTGTGGGCTCTCTGAGGAAAAAAAAAATAGATTAAAAACTACAAAGTGGTGAAAAAAAATTGGGGCAGTATTAGAGGAGAGAAAGGTTGTAGGAAAATATTACACTGCACTTTGATCCAGAACAATTTAATAAATACATCCATACTTCCCACAGTCATGCAATGCAAGAGACCTTCTAGTGTCATGACTCCTTCTGAGGCCAAATACGTGAGTTTCTTTGCATGGAAACAGGAAGGCTTCAGTTCACACATGACCAGAGTGCACATTCAGACAAGCACAGCAAAAAGGGTCTACTTTTACAAGGCAACAGAAAAATGGTTTGTGTTGCTGTCGTAATTTTAAAGTGTGACTTCCATCTGTTACACTTGGCAAGGGGAACTAAAATGTTAAAAATGCAGTTATTACAATATGACATGCTCAAGAATAAATCTGCTCCTGTAATAATAGAAGAATGAAGAGATTGGACTCAGTCCCTGTTAGGAACGATTGTGCTCTCAGTTATTAGTATTCTCAGCTCTGACTGAGGAAGATGCTGAAGGTAACACACCAATCACCTGTCCCTACCTAAAAGCCTTTTCAGGATCAACTGGTTTTCTTCCAACAATGCATCAAATACATTTAGTGATTCTTCTGTGGTTCTGCTTGAGTGTTTGCCTTCCCAGCTGCCACAGGCATATCTGTAGAAATCCTCACAGGGGTCTACAGTGTCATTCCTAGAATTCAGTAGTCTGGCCAACAGTGTAAGACCCAGCTCGGCATCACAGGATCCTGGGCAGGAAGTAAATAGGAGAGAACTGAGCAGCAACAGCGGAAAGTGAGAACAACTCCAAATGAAACAAATGAGGAGTTATCTGTGGGACATTTGCCCTGAAAGATTTATTTTTGGTACAAACTCCTTTGTATGCAGGGTGTTGAATTCTTGGTAAGTTTTTGCTGAATATGGAACAAAGTGTATTGTCTTTCACTTCACAGGAAGACTGCCCTTGCACTTTATAAGGGAGATTCTTTAAATAAAGGACAGGTAATCAGTCCAGAGGTGGTGTCCTCTTTTCATACTGTCTAGGCAGTCACAGGTTGGATTATTCTGCCTTCTCAGTGTATTTCCTCTGAGTCAGCCAAATTTGGCCAAATGATAAACAAGAAGCAACTGATGGTGTCAGCACATGAAGCAAAAGAAGGACATAGCACAGAGAAAGTAAGGAGATAAGTTTAAAACATGGAGGGGTATGTTCAAGTATCGGAAACATTTCTCAGTAATGACATTTGTTAAAACAGGACAAAGACTTTCTAGCACATCTTGCTTTCATCTAGAACTCCCTTTATCTAAACTGCTGCAAATCACTGGGTATGAGTTCTCATTTTGGTTGTCTCTTGTATCAACATCAGATCATTTATTTACTGAAATAACCCACTTGTAAATCAAAGTAAGACTTTCCATACTATGGTTTCAACAGTTGACATGGGAGGAGGTAGACAGAGTGGAAATAGACAAGATCTAAACTAACAGTTTTCCCTTGGTCTCTGTAGGGAATGGTCTCCAACACATAACAGGGCCTAAAGAAAAATGCTAGTGAAGAGTTAGTAATGTTTATTTTGGAGCAAGGGATGTCTGTATCCACCAATATAAATGTACCTTCAGTACTGAGCATTCTATATGCATAAATATTTACATGGACCATTCTGCAGATAGTTGTTTAGCAAATCTGAAAGGCAAATTAATATTTCTGGTCTACGTTCACAGCTCCCCCATTAGCAAGAGACTATGACTTTTCTTTCTACGCTATGACTGCACTGGTCTGTGCTACAACACTAGAACTAGACTTACTAAGTCAGAGATGGAAAGGTGCAGAAGGAGCTTCAAATCTCAGATTCAGTCCAGTTTCCTGGAGGTGATTACAGACAGAGCACAACACAATGGTGAGGTGCAAGACAATATAATGATGCACTCCCTCAAAACTGGCATGTTATATGGCAGGCAGAGGAGGAGGAAAGGTGTGGGGATGTCTCCCCACCATGACCCAAGGAAGAGGCAGAACAATGTACCTTTTTTACAAAGGTAAATGGTGTTATGATTCTTTGAGATTCTGAAAGTCTGATTCATGCTAAGCCTAATACACAATAGAGGCAGATAGGAGAGAAAGGAATTTTATAAATGGGGTGGATGAGGAAGCAAGGAAAAGGATATTCCTTATTATACCTAGACCACAAGTCATCATGATGTAGGTGATAAGCAGTGTAAAGCCAAGGAGAGTACTGAGAAGAAGTGTACACAGAAGTAGGCTTCTCCCCTGAAGGCATTGTTCTTTCTTTGCTCCTATTCTCAGCTCCTGGTCACAGGTCTGAAGAGAGGAAAATGAGACAAACAAAAAAAAATTAAGAAAGAAAAATTAATATTAAAGTTATCGCTGGTGATATACTCCATCTTCCACCTAATCTACTAGAAAATCACCCACAGGACTAGTGCCAGAATATCAAGTCATCCAAGTCATCAAGGGGATGACTCACTTCCTTCATTTCCCTGTCTTTTCCATCTACAGCTGTTGCCACAGTGTTATGCATCAAAGAGCCAGCTTGCCATGATGAGGCCCGTCCCTCCATAGTTATTTCTGGTTTATGGAATCACCTTGAATATACCTCCTGAAGATGTCAAAGTCTTTTTGAGCCCACAAAGCTAATAATATGATGGCTAGGACTGGTGGTTCTTTGTTCTGTTACAGTCTGGCAACCTGAGCACTAATTTTAGATCTCTCCTCAAGAAATAACTCCTGCATCCTAAGCCCTCTAGTTCAGTTCAAGTGTGAAAAAAGATTTGCCCTGTTCTGAAAACTGCAGTAAGCTGTAAGTCAAAGAGAAGATCTTATATACAAACAGGTTTTCTCTCACTTAAATTTAGTTGTGTTCATAACCTAGGTGTGTCTTTTTAGTCAGTGGAGAAGGCTAGGCACCTTATGCATACAGCTCCTATGTTAGACATCTGTCTTAGGATGAGCTGAAGCATCCTCCAGAGTTACTTGTCTTTTTCTTTGTTGACTGCAAAGGAAGCTAGATGACCATGTTAGGAAATACCCCTAAGCTCTATCTGGATAAAGTTAGATAAAATGACACTTACTATGTGTGCCCACTGCTTCTACCTACTTCGATGTACATAAGACTGGAGAACAGCAGATTACAAGAGAACAGACATGGAAACGGATGGTGGTAATATAAGGAAAGGGAAAGAACTTAAAAAATTAAAAGTGGAATAACTGAATAAGAATAAACAGTGAGAAAAAGGAAGCTGAAGGAAAAAAAAATAATTGAAAACCTGTGAGGAAGAGAGATAGAGAAGAAATAGTATAGCAAGCAAGGAGTAAACCTTGTAGGTGTGAAAGCTGAAGGAAGTGCTACTTTTGAGAGTCTTCCATGCCAGCATCAGAGCCTGGCCTCTACCATCCCCACAGCCTCAAGTTTATCTCCATGTACTCAAGCCTGGTTCTCTGATAAAAGAAAGTTGTTCAAGCAACTTTGACAGGCCTTGGACCTATCTGAGAAAAAGCTAAAAGTAACTTCAGTGGAGGTGCCCATTTCTTCAGTTGGGAGCTGCTTTTTGCAGCTCTCATGCATGATCTGCATCTGAGCTATGCTGTAGCAACAGCCATTCCTATGGCTGGCCATGTACCCCATTGATCCGGATCCTGACCTTAACCTACAGACTTGATTCTGCAGGTTTGACCTTGGATCAGCCTCCTCCCAATGAAGTTGCTTGGTAATCTACACTCTTGGTTGACCCTAGCTGTTGTCACCATACCTGTCTTGCCTCTCTCATACCCATACTGTGGGGGGGCAGCTCTTGCTGGTAAAAAGTCATTACTTCTTGTCTGCCTCGTCATGACTCAGGCTCTAGATTGTATTCCCTTGTCTGCCTTTGCTGCTCCCTTACATGCAGCAGTTAAACTGCATTTGTCACCACTCTTGGTATACTATGTACAGCTCCTGTACAAAAGCATTAACAGAACAGAAAACACAGAAAGAAATAGAAAAACAGACCTCATCATTTCATATCTTTCAAACATGCATTTTATTCAGTCATTAATAGAAGCCTCTCAAAAGCATATGTCAGCTTACTTGACTCATGGAAACTGCTAACAAGGGTTAAATACCTAATGGCTTTTATCCCTTTAAAATCCTATTCTCCTGATTCCTTTAGGCAGGATACAGAATAACAAAGGAGAGAACAAGTACATAGAAGTGAATCCTAAATTAAGAGGTGCTAGATACAGAACATGACCACACTGGCAAAGTACATTGTAGGAAATCTAAAGGAGGAAATCCAAATTCCTTTCATATGCCCATGTAGTAAAACACTTTAGATTTTACCTCTCAAGTAGAGAATAAGTGTCACGACCTAACAGTATGGCAGGAAAGTGCGTGAAAGAAAATTTTCTTGCAAACCCTCATCTCTCACCATTTAAGAGAGAGTGAATGATTTACATTCACAATGCTCCTGACTTCTCTGTTGCAATAGACTTTCTGTTTTTCACATTGAAAATCTGGCCTGTTCCTACTATGGAATATTTATAATTTTGCAGTTCTTTGGTCTCATGTTATCAGAAGACATCTGTTTCTCTCTTTCAAGTACTAACTGGCATGGCTGTGGAGATACTAGTAAGAAATTGGTATTTCAAAACTGTCACTGCAATTTCTACCAAACTTCTCATTAAGAATAGGTCTATATTGGGCCTCCACATTATGTTCCTTTTGAAATGGAGAATGCATAAAATAATAGATTTTTTTTTAAAGTCTGTTAAAGAACTAGCCTCTGCCCCTCAAGACTCCAATGTGAAACAGCTATAGAAGTACCTGGCTGAGAAGAGTATACCCCAAAATATTCCACAGGGGAGTGGAAATTGGTTGTGTACCTCTACTTAGAAATTGGATTAAGGTCTGTATTATGTAAGCCATGAGGATAAAAAGTGCTTTTCAAACACTTCACCTTCCATAAGGAATGTCTTTCTAATCTTGTCTTTGTTACTTGGGGCTGAATTTGAGGGAACTTTGTGGACCTACATAAACAGAGAAAAAAAAGGAGGGCAGTCATACTTAGTTGTCCCTTGTACATTTTTCATGACAACAGCTTAAAGAAACCTAGACAAATACCTGCTCTTTCAATATTCTTATAAAGATACTGACCTGAGCAATATCCCTGACAGATTTCTTATCTAGTATGAATTTCACTTTCATGCCACAGATGGACTAAGTGGTTCACAGAATACAGGTACTCTGAAATACAGAGCTCTTCTTAATTCAGTGATCCTTGATCAAGGACGTGTGGATTTAATTAGATGGAACTAGAGGTGGGATATAAAAACTTCAAGGGCACAGGACGCAGGTATACTACATAGTTTGCAGGAAGCAGAAGGACTTTATTGTGGTATGTTTTGAGACTTGGTTGCCTCATCCAGCATGATCCATTTAAAGAGACAAGTGAATAGTCTGAACAAGCTTGTAGAAAAGAATGTAGAGCCTTTAATCTCTGACAGAGCTTTTCCATATGGACCTCACTTACTCGTAAGTGAGAAGAATGATTAGTATTTGCATGAAGTTGAAGATTAATGCAATTTCCAGTACAGTTTCAGTTTGTTCATGCTTTTCTTTCAAGAATGTGCAAGTGCTCAAATTTAAATGGCTTTACTGTAGCCGTGAGATCAAAAGCCTGTCAAAATCACTAAAAGCTGACTTCCAATTGTCCTGAGTTATAAAATGAATAATTTTGAATTTATGTACTACATGAATCATCTAATTCAAATGCAAGCATGACTTAGGCTAACAGAATCTTAACAGGTACCATTATCACTAAAGCAAGAACTGTTTGATGCAACTAAATCAATCAAAGAATTAGATTTTCCTTCAACATCTCCTCTCTGTTTGTGAGCCATTCATGAATTCTGCAGGGAGCTTCAAGTTCCTCTGCCTAATTCTTCCTCACCCTGCATTCTCCCCGTGTTTAGTGATGTTGCAGAAAAAGAAGCATCTAACTTTTATGAAAATAAAGTAAATTAAAATAAAGAGATCAAAGGCAGGGAGAATTGGAGTTACTTTTCATAACTATTTGCCAGACAATTTAGGAGTATTGTTTTTCAGCCAGTAGATTATTCATGAATTACTGACTTTGGCTGTTACCCAAATTGTGTTTATCACATTAGTCATGTGGATGACATGTTTTCAGACTATTGCCCCAATACTCACAAAAACATGAATATTTTCTTAAATCTATCTTCTGTCAGCAAAACACTTAAGCACATACATTGAGAACATTAAATGGTGTTTGAGAAATAATAATGTAGCCTGCATTCAAAATATAGTATTTGCTAACATGAGAAACTAAACCAAAATTTTGCTGAATTATATTCTGCAAACTACTAAAAGTTTGAAGCAAAACCATGGCCAATAACTATTTAAAATTATGATTGTTGTCTGATCTTTATCACACAGAATGATAAAGATATCACATCAGAATGGATATACAAACCAAACATTTCAGCAAATCCTTCAGTCAGAAAAATGCAGACAAGATAAATATAAAGTGACCACTTACATTACACCCACAGCTCCTGCAACACTGAACAGCTCTCAATATAGCAAAACTTACACTTTAGCAACCCTGAGCTAACAGTTCAGTTCAGTGTGATTTGTCTGTAAATATGCAGTTAAAACTTTACTAGCTATTTATATAAGACATCAGATCAGGAAAAGGACACTGTACTACATGGGGAGCAATCAGACTTACCATGTCATTGTCAAATTCAGAAAACTGTTATCCACATTTATTTATGGGGAAAAATTTTACATGTTTCTGGAGAAGTACTTTCTTTACGTAATTTCTTGAAAAAATATGGATACAATAAAAGATGCAAATAATCAGATTATTATTATTGTTGTTGTTGTTATAGTAATAACTTTTTATTATTATTATATAATAATATTACTGCTATTTGTCAGTGCTTCAAACAGATCTGATCTGAATGGCCATTAGCCATTCTGTTAGTCATGATGACTAACAGAAAGGGCAAGAACCCCTAAATCCTCACACCACCTCCTGCATCAATTCTGAGATGTGTATTTCTGCCCCTTCTGTCCCTTCTGAATACAAATTGTCAAAAATTCAGTTTTTTTGTAGCTGCGACAGGGGAAGAAAAAGAGAGAGGTGCAACAAAGGTACCTCAGCAGACTGCAAGGCAGACCCATTTCCTTACCTCTGGAAGAGTCCTCATCCTTGTCACTGAGCGGGCTTTGCTCCTATGGCTACCACAGTTGTAAATTGTTTACTTGTTTGCTCTCAGTTTTACTATCAAGACACACTGCTAAGTTCAGAGACAATCTCTTCTTCCCAGCTTGGCTGATTGCTTTGGGGAGGAGAAAAGAGAGGAAAACCTGTAAGAAAAACACCCTTGAAGAAAATGGGAGGGAGGGAAATGGATACATTTCTGCAACTCTCCACCCACCTTCTCTTCCTAACACCTCTACTTCTCTTTATTTTTTGCTCCCTTCTGCCTCTCCCTGTGACCCAAGTGTCTTTCTGACTCTTGGAGCTGCACTGAAATCTTTTTGAACAGACGTATGTGATTCTTTACCTGCCACAGCCTCTCCTCAACTATTTGCTGCTTCTTTTCTCTCCAACAGCCTTACTATCCTGCCCACACAAAAAGCCTGTTTTGGTCTGATATTCTTACTGCTGCTAGCCTGTTTCAACCTGCTGCTCTGGGGCCTGGAGGCCTCTGCCTATTGCAAGATAGTGTGGGTTATGGATTCTAGTGCTCCTCCTCCCACAAAAGAAAGGCCAATGTGCTGACTTTCTTTTTGCCCTCTCTCATCTGCATCTGAAAGTCCATTCAAGGGGTGAACACAAATACACTTCTGATTCTTTTATTTTGCATTAAAAGGCATAAAAGTAATCATTCCTTACCGATTCTATTTATAGTTGTTTGTTGCTTCTCAGGTAATGGCCAGCCTGTGTGTCTTTGCCTCCTTAAGAGTGCATATTGGAAAGATTTGGGAGGGAAATTTCTCTGCTTTGAGGACTGGAAATGAGGATCACTTCCCTGAGACATTAAAAACTGAGTCGTGGATGTTGGGAGTTGAGACACTCTCAAGTTGCAGCTGGGAGCTGAGAGAGATGGTGGAGACCTGTTTGGTGTCAGCTTCCAAAATGACTGAAACAAGCAGAATACCAGGACAGAACTGTTTACCTCCCCACATTACTAGTCTCAGGGGAATATGATGTCTTGGTTCACTAGTCTGAAGATAATTAGATATCTGTTCAGTTGTTCAGAGCTTCCTAAATCTTCGATCTACCTCCTAAAGACCAAACCTTCTTCCTGCCTTCATCAATTTGATTCTTTCCCTCTTTCTGTAGTGCTTGCATAATATCACATAATGATTGTACTGTGACAACAGACTTCTTATATGGGTGAAACCAGTTACTTACTCCCAGTTCTTTCTGCCTCTCAGGTCACTGGTAGCTATATATTTCTGCATTTACCAAACAACTCTAAATACTGCAAAAAAGATCCTTGTTGACCTTTCTTTCCTTGCAATGCATCACTTCCCTTCAGCTTAACATCAGAACGCAATTTGCAAATACTTCTTGCATAAATGATTGAGATTTGACTTAGTGGAAGTAACAGGACACTCTTTTGGTAGTCACAACTCTTGCATCACTGGGATAAGCATTATTGTGATCCATACCGTCCAACAGATACAGAAGTGTTTTGTTCATTATGGCCTAAATTAATTTCCTGCTAGTCAAATCCCAAATCTTTGTACAAACTGAGAAATGGGAATGGGTAACAAAATTCAGCCCTTACAATTCTTTGTTTCAACATAGCTTTAAGTCTTCCATGTGGTTCTGACATATTTCTTAAAAATTTCTTTACTGAGAGAGTGGTCAAACATTGGAACAGGCTGCCGAGGAAGGTGATGGAGTCACCATCACTGGAAGTATTCAAAAAACATGTAGCTATGGCATTTTAGGACATGGTTTAGTGGGCATGGTGGTGTTGGGTTGATGGTTGGACTTGACGATCTTAAAGGTCTTTTCCAACCTTAATGATTCTGTGATTCTGTGATTTGCCTTTGAGCCTTTTCCACTCCTCCCCTACTTTACAACTTTTCTCACAATAGCTACAGTTCTAGTACTACCTCACAAACATTTTTCAGTAGTTGCACTGATAGTATAGACAAAGAAATGGTATGCAAATATGTGTAGCAAACTGACTAGGTTTAGTATAAGTGACCTTACAGTGAAGATATCTTTGTAAACTGGACGAATTTGTTCATGACAATATGCAGTTTATTTATCTGTCTTATGTATGTGTGTGAACTCTTCCATCTTCATAATTACAGCATCTAACAGCTCCCAAGCTTTAAGTTAATGCAGTAATTTTACACCTATTTTCTCTAATGAACACCATCTAGGCTTTAAAATGTCTCTGTGCAAGGAATTTATTGCCTTTCTGATCATAAAATGGCTATGAACAGTTTGAATACAATGTAATTTAAATTAAAGCAAGTGATAAAACCTTGGTTGTAGTATTCAGTTTTAAAATGAAACTTGAGAAGACCAAAAAAGTGTTTTGGTCAATATGCCAGTGGGATATGATGGGAGTTAACACGGTTTCATGAGCCAGTATCTTTTAAACAGGTCCTCTACCTCCTTTTGATTAAATGTAATTTTACCACAGAATTTGACAAAATGTTACATTGATATTGCCACACCATATGGACTGTATCACACACACTATCTAGACATACTTTGAACATGTATATATGGATGATTTTTTCCAGACCTTGTGAAGTAATCAGGACACATCCTGAAAAATAGTTGGATCACAATCTCCTTATAATTGTGCATAGGATGTTTCAGGAAATGAAATGCACATCCCTTTCTCAGTGAAAAGCATGGGTCTTGGAATTAGCACATGTTTCAGTGGTACTGTGATGCTATCTTGGAAGATCTGGCATGGAGGTTATGTTCCCTCTCCTAAATCATCACAGACATAACAACATTATATACTTGCTCTAACAGACACTATTGTTGGTTTCCATTGGAAGAGTATGGTCCTGAGTAACATTATGCTGCAACAGAATTTGTTAAATGATTCAGTAGGAAAATTGAACCGTTACGGAGAGAATGAAGTTCTTGAAACTTTTATTTATTCCAAAATTCATGTCTCTCTTTGGAGAGAATGTGGATTTATTTCACACAGATGCTCTCTCTGTGCTTCTGCTCTGAGATATCCAGCTATAAGACATACTTTATCCAAAATTTCTTTACATAATTAGCTGAGTAATTCAGGCACTGTAGTTATGTGCCTTTTCAAGCAGAGTTTCTTGCAGCTATCAGACTAAGGATAGATGCCATTTGCATCTGGCAGCAATAAGCCAGGGAAGCATATCTTACATTTTCCACACTACTAATTGGATATGGAAGTCTTCTTCAGGTTAGGTGCCACTGGATAGTGTAATGTCTGTAATACGCATGTAAGCCTTGAAAAAGGTCTACCTTGGAGGGGATGGAATGATGGCAGTGTGCAGTCTGACATCTTTATTGAATATACGCCTGTAGAGTTTTGGGGATCTTGTGAGCTAAATAGATGAAGTATTCACGTATACAAAAACATGGTTCTGTATACATGAAGTTGTTTTTTTCCTGCTAGCACATAATTTTTTTTTTAAGACACCTTTATCAACTACCAAAAGTGACAACAAAAAGTTTCCCTGTAAATTTTTTCTAACTACAGAAGCAGGAAGAGGAGTTGGGGGGTGGGGGCAAGACGTCACAAGTAATCCTTATCAACTGATTCCCTTCTTATCTTTAAGGCGCAGATGACAGCTCTTCTCTCTTGAGTCCACATATTAGTGAGAGGACCTCTGGCTTTTTTCTCTGTGACAGACTCTTTCTCTTCTCTATACAGTGCATTAGCTTTTCCAAATATAACACTGATCAGCACATTGAAAAGAATACATTGCTGGACATGCCTTCCAGCTGTCACACATAAAAAAGTTTAATGGTAATTATCTTTTAGATAACCTCTTAGATTTAAATAGATGCATGATTCAAAGAAATGTGGAATTATTAAGTGCGTTCATGTGCTTTTGGCAGAAGTTTTTGCAATCATTTCTTACCCATTCGAGACAGTCAGGAATCTAGGCAGATTTCAGAAAATTATTTTCTTAATATCTATCCTGAAGTGAAATTGAATTGAGACTTTGATCTTCTGCATTGTGTGAATAGTAAATTCCGCTGCAACTGTTTGGTAGGGTGAAGTTTTGTTTCTTAGATTGCTAGTCCAGTTTCAACCTTCCAAATATATGTGTGTGTCATAGACTGTCAGTTTTATTTAATTAAATGAAAGAAAAAGCATTAGAAAAACATGATGAAGCAATGTTAATGTGGAAAAAACCTCATGTGGAAAAAACCTCATGTGGAAAGGTTATTGCTTACAAAGAGACTGTACTTAGTTTTAAAAATAAATTTGTCTCACTCAAGCTTTTCTACCTCAAATGGTCACTGATGGTACTACCAGTGACCAGAGTCATTTGTGGATTAAAGCAACATGAAGGAAATTCTCATTTATATGGGACTGTCTGCCAAAGGTTTGTAATAGTTTTGGTAACCATCAAAAGCACAAATTTGTTTTGAAAACATCAAAATATTGTAGCACTGCAAGACCTTGTTGCTTCACTAGAGAAGATCAGCAAACTGGAGGCAGGATAACCTGAGAGCCATAATATTTGCCATTGTCGATGGGAGGACTGATGGCATAACAAATTAATTTTAAACATCCCAGAAGTGGGGCTGCCAGACATGTATCTAGCAGAGTGTTCTAACTGCCCCATGGGTGACAGAGAGAGGTGCCTTCTGGGGCAAAAATGTTCTCAGAGACTCTTAGTCACATGTGCAGATGGAAACTTTTCACTACCTTTTTTTCCACCAAATACTTGCTCTCTCATCTACCTTCAGTCCATCAGGTACATAGAATCATAGAGTCTCAGAATGGTTAGGGTTGGAAGTCACCTTTTAAAGATCATCTAGTCCAATCCCCCTTGCCATGGTCAGGGGCATCTTTCACTAGATCAGGTTTGCTTAAAGCCCCATCTAACCTGACCTTGAACACTTCAAATGATGGGGCATCCACAACTTCCCTGCTCAACCTGTTCTTCCAACTTCTCTAGGCCACTTGTTCAACATCTTTATTCAGGAAAAAGCACAGAGAAGTCACTGATACTTCTAAATACTAACATCAGTCAAAAGACTTTAGGTTCAGAGGAGGAAGGAAGAAGGGGAAAGAGCAAGGTTGTAACCATGGACTAGCTTAATGTGTGGTAGTTCGGTTACCTGGTTGAATCTGTTAAAGATGATGAGAAAAAAGGTGGGATGCCCTGACCTGTGTGGGTTCTTCAAACTGAAGATTCATCAATCCATCCAAAGAGGAAGAGTATACTCAGACTTGGAAACCAAGTGGATAGAAAGGGTGCAAGGTATGCGAACCAGGAAGTAGGCACAGAGTAGCCTTGATGAGAGAAAAAGGGCTGGTTTCAGGTAGTAGAGAAGGGAAGTCTGAGAATGAAGATAGGAGGGTAAGAGAAGATGAGGCAAGAAAGCTAGGAGAAGGGGAAATAATTGAAAGTAAGAATGTCAGGAGAATACATTGAAGCTCAAACTACAAAACACCCATATCTATTTTTTTAAGTTTCCCTGAGCATAATCCTGCCCTACATAAATATCTTGTATTATTTTATGTTACTTTAATATCTCATTTTATTGCTCCACTGTCCAAAATCTCTAAGAATAAGCTAGCTTACTTAAAATATCTCTTCAGGCTATTGTTAATGATTTTATAGTTTGTTGCAGTTACTGTACTAGTGAAAACTTGAATTTTTTTCTATGCAACAGGGTAGAGATTTATATTAAAAAGGTTTTTTGTAGTTCTATATCTTTTTACACTTTCAGACACTAACTGTGAAACCATCCCAAAACACCCATGAGGCATTGTTTTCCATTCAGAAAAGCAAGTCCTAGCCTCTTCATTTATTTAAAATGAAGGTGGTCAAGAAAGAATAAAAACATAATCCTTGAATATGTAGACACGCTTAGCATGCCTCAATAGCAGGCTGTCCTTAGGGACAAAATAGATGTTTGCCCCTATAAAGTTTTTAGAAAGGTGAGAATACAGTAGAAAAAAATAAAAAATATTGTGGTTCAAGCTACAGACAGACACTAAATGAAGAAATAGACAAATGAAACGTCTGAGCCCAGAAGACTACCAGAGGCACTGCGTTAGAATTGCATACCAACTCTGTCTTGCTTCTTCACAGTGCACTGCCTTTCAAGAAACATCCTAGAAAACTGTTTTCCATAGTTCTTGAACATACTGGCTACCTACTTTGTCTTTTACAATTGCTTGCAGGCGGATTTAAAAGGATATTTGTTCTAAAATTCAGTTCTGATTCTGAAAAATCAGTAGAACAAAAAATCCCCTTTCATATTCAACATAATCAAAAGCAGTGAATTTACTAATACAAAAGCTATGTCTTGTGTTTTACTGCATTAGCCCTACAGATCCAATTGAGATGAGAGACAACTTTGTGTGAGATGTGTTGTTCACTAATATCTACTTATGGCAAACTCAGGTTAAGTTCTGTGCTTGGTGAACTAAACTGTATAACCTAAATGATGGGTGCTAATGTGTGAGGTGAAAAGGGCCTTGAATTTCAGAGATTATGGGCCTAACAAGAAGAATAAACTGCATTTCATGTGCGGATTAAGTTATTCTGATACAGAATCACTTTAATCACAACTGTTAAAATGCAAGAATCCCTTGACCAAAACTCAGAGACTTGTGTCTCAACACCTGCATTTTAACTGTAATGACAGCAAGAAGTGATGCGGAAGCATGGTGTTTACAGTTAAATTAGGAACTATAGGAATTCTGTGGCCACTAGCAATGCTTTAGAAGGTGTGAGCAAGAACAGTCTTTTTCAATTTTTTTTTTTGATAGAAGTACATCCATATTATTTACCATTATTTATAGCTGTAGACCAGATATTGAAGTGTCATCAGTCATAAAAACTCTTCTGTTCAGTCCCCAAATCAGCTCTCCCTATCTGTGTTTTAGATCATACTTGATACTAAAGCTCTTCATAATCTTTGCAATATCACAAATAATGCTTGTGAAATGGAAAGATGACTGACATATTTAAAAAAAAAAAAAAGTGACTTGTCTCTCCTGAGCAGAACCCTCAATTTCCTTGCTTTATATTTCCACCAAGTTTTCCTTCTATGTCTTCTCTTCTTACCCTTTTCATCCTGTTCAGTTTCTTCAGCTTATTGCACCAGTTTCAGCAGTTAAGGCTCAGGATTCTGGAGATTTCATGTGCCACTCCTATCTTTGATCCTGACGTAATATGTGGTTTTGAGTCATCTTGCATCTGTAAAATGGAGTTGTTTGTATCTGCCCAGCAATGTGGCATATTTTGACATTAACTCATTTCCTGTGTGACTATGAGGTATTTTGAGGTATCCAAGACTCTAGTACACAAAGTCACAGGCTAATTAGCAGGGAAAGATTTTCTCCCAGAGTGATGGAATGGGAACAAATGCATTTTTAGTTGACTTCCATGTAATTGAGTAAAACCTGCTTTCATTGACTTGTCTTCTCAAAGGCAGGATCAACTTTCCCTGTGACATTCCTGCAACTTCTTGTTCAAACTCTTCTAACACATTTGCAATGAGAATATATGTGGCTTTTTTCTCTAAGTTTTAACACTCTAATCATAAAAAGGATCTGACTTTATAATTATGAAGCCTGCCACTCCTTGCCCTCCCCATAATGCACGTGGAGAAAAGTTTATTCCTGTATCTTCAGAGGGTGGGGATTTTTTGTGTATAAGCCCTTTTTCAGATTTCTTCTCTCTAAACTAAGTTTGGTGCATTCAATTTTTGCATTTTTTTTCCAGTTTTTGCAGTTCTGCAACACAACCTTAATAGAGCTATATAGAATAGTATATTGCCTTAATTTTTACAAGAAATAAAAATTGACATTTGTATATCCCAGCATAGCATTTGTCTTTTTTACAATTGTCTTCTCAATTGTTGCTGGTTCTTCTCCATAGTTCTGCTGACAACCTCCTCCCCATCCAGTATTTATGCATATGTTTATTTATGTCTATAAGCATTTGTCCATATTTTTTCAGTCTACATCTCTAGTTGGTCAAGAATATTTTGAATTCTGAATCTGTCTTCCAAAAACTTTGCAGTCAGTCCAAGCCTGGCGTTATGTGTGAGATTTAACAGTTTTGTCACTAGAAAGATAAAATTACCCCTGAATATTGGATGCAGTATTCCAGATACTGTCTTAAAAAGGGCTGAGGGAGAGAATCATTTCGCTTAATCTACTGGCTATGCTCCCGTTAAAACAGCCCAGAATACTGTACACTGTATACTTATTCTCTATACATTTACTGAACTACTTTATGTACTTGTACCCATCTACTGTGGTAGTTAATTCTGTTTAAACAAGCTGTTTTCTTGGTCAAACCCTTGGAATTTACTTGTATTGAATAGCGTTGATATCATTCATTTTACCACCAGGTGGTAGAAAGATGATGCTAGGATGGACTCATTGATAAAGTTCCCAGGTGCTGCCATAGTGCCTATTGTCAGGGCCTTGAGTGCATTCCCTCTCCACTGCTTCTGGGGTTTTGGCTGCCTAGATTCAGAGCCAACTTCACAGTGCAGCTGGCTGACCTTAAATCAAATTGCTGTGAGAAGCCTCAGTGGGTCTTGACCCCCCTACTTTCAAGAGCTCCTTCTAAGCTGGGCACTCACCTTGGCCTTTACCTGAGCTATGCTAAAGCTATGCCTGTGCCTTTACATGGGCTTAACTAACTGATCTGGATACTGATCCTGATCAGTGGACTTGAATTCCTGGGCTGATCTTGGACATGCCTTATCACTATGGACTTGTCTCACAGTCACTGGACTGCTGGCTGACCCTAGTTACCATCACACAGCTCATCTGCTAGCCTTGCTCATATGCTGTAGGACTGCATGCCTGACAGTGCCCTTACCGTCCCTGCTTGCCTTGTGGTGATGCTAACTTCCTGGCGTACCTTCCCTTATGGAACAGCTGCTCCTGCTGCTCCTTGACACACATGGCCATTGCAATATATGTTTCATCCATAATTCTCCCTCTGGACTTGCAACATGTTGAGTAGCTCTTGAAATCGATGTACTGATAGTAGCCTCTCTATAAACAGCATATGGGGATATGTACTTTGTTAATTGTCTCCATGAAGATAAGGAGTTCAGGTTCAGCTAACACCCACCTGATCTCTGTGATGTTGTTTTTGACTCATGGGTAGATAGTTTGGAAGATGGCCTGGAAGACCTCCACCTCCATCTGCACTATGGACTTTAAATTGTCTGCCTAGCAATCAACATCAAGATGGAAAGGTTACAGAATGCAATGGAGGACCTTTTTCACAGGTGCTGGCACCCAGAATGTAATATGGTGACAGCTGGTGACAGGCTCTAGGTCACTGCATAGAACCTTGAAGGTGATCTTCTTTATGTCAAAATTTAGCAGTTCCTGCTGGGCCAGCCAAGTGCACAATAGAATATGACCCCAGGAACTAGAGGGTTATTTTCTGCAGCATGAAGAAATTACCTACCCTTCAGCAGCTCACTTTGCCCCTTCCTGGAGAAAAAGACTGGTCCTGTATTTTCTAGATAATTCCTGAGCATGAGCGTAACTGAAAATACAGCAAGCAGTAGAATCAAAAACAGCAGCTAGAATGGCAGCAGTATCAGTCAGCTTGTCGGCTGGTTGCCAGACAGGGTAGGCTTGGCCTGACTTTTGAGGTGTGCAACGAGTATATGTATGTGAGTCATTACAGGTGTCTTAGCCATGGAAGCAAAGATCATTCCCTGGAACGTGTCACCAGGACAATGGAAAGTTGCATGAAACAACTGCAAGTTCTGTGGTTTTATTGTTATATATGGGATGAATTGTAACATACTGATAGTCTACCAAAACTGAATTAAGAATAATGTTTCTAAGCAATTTGCTGACATGATCTGTGTCAAATTCTCTAATTGTAGAAACAACTGGTACCATTAGGAGGGTACCTGTAGTATGTTAATAACTACTAACAGACATTAGTACATAGTTACATGATTTCATTAAATGTAGAACTAATCTATCATGTTGAAACATTGCCAGCATAGATGGTATTTATGATACTTGTTTAAAGCAGTCTCTATACTTACTATTCTTAATTAGATTCTATAATCTAAAGATTGCACTGCTACAGGTTGATGAATTCATCCTGATGATGCATGGAAGCTGTGGCTCTGTTTTCCTGAGGTCAAGCCCGTAGTGAGGCTGAGCACATACTCCTCAGGCATATACAGAAACACACACAAGTACATACAATCAGAATACTCAAGCACACAGCAGGCCATGCAGATCAACAAGCACAGAAAGTACCTGGCCCTATCAAATGAAATGCCTCGAAAAGTTGACTGATGACACTATGAAGCCATCAGAATTAGCAAGACATTTAGAAACTAAGCACCCAAAACATGAAGACAAACCCCTACAGTTTTTTTAATGATGTTTCAAGCTATGAGATATTCAATCCAGTACTTTACAAAATGTCACTGAACTTAATGACAAATGTTTAGAAGCCTCCTTTGAGGTTTCTTACTTCATAGCAAAAGACAAAAAGCCACATACCACTAGGGAAACACTTGTTCTTCCTGCCATGGTAAAAATGGCTGAAATAATACACAGAAAGCAATACGACAGCAAACTACAGTGCATTCCAGTCAGCAAACACTGTTGGAAGACTCATAGAAAACATTGCTGAAGATTTGAAGAGGCAAGTGTCAGTACAAATTACACAGTGTGAGAGGCTTGCTATGCAGCTGGGTGAAAGTACAGATGTTTCTAACATGTCTCAGTTTATGCTATTTTCTCTTTCGATAGTGAAATACATGAAGAACCACTTTCTGTAAGCCACTAAAGGAAAGATCTACCAGAGAATCATAGAATCGTAGAATCTTTGTGTTGGAGGGGACCTTTAAAGGTCATCTAGTCCAAGCCCTCTGCAGTGAATACGGACATCAACTAGATCAGGTTGCTCAGAGCCTCATCCAACCTGACCTTGAATGTTTCAAGGGATGGGGCATCTATCACCTCTCCAGGCAACCTGTTCCAGTGCTTCACCACCTTCATTGTGAAAAATTTCTTCATTCTATCTAGTTTATATCTACCCTCTTTTAATTTAAAATCATTACCCCTCATCCTACCGCTACAGGCCCTGCTAAAAAGTCTGTCCCCGTCTTTCTTATAAGCCCCCTTTAAATACTGGAAGACTGTAGTAAGGTCTCCCTGGAGCCTTCTCCAGGCTGAACAACCCCAACTCTCTCAGCCTGTCCCCACAGGAGAGGTGTTCCATCCCTCTGATCATTTTGGTGGCCCTCCTCTGGACTTGCTCCAACAGGTTCATGTCTTTCCTGTGCTGAGGGCTCCAGAGCTGGATGTAGTACTGCAAGTGGGGTCTCACCAGAGCGGAGTAGAGGGGCAGAATCACCTCCCTCAACCTGCTGGCCACGCTTCTTTTGATGCAGCCCAGGATACAGTTGGCCTTCTGGGCTGCAAGTGCACATTGCGGGCTCATGTCCAGCCTTTCATTCACCAGTACCCCCAAGTCCTTCTCGGCAGAGCTGCCCTCAATCCCTTCATGCCCCAGCCTGTATTGATACCAGGCGTTGCCCCGAGCCAGGTGCAGGACCCTGCACTTGGCCTTGTTGTACCTCATAAGGTTCTCAGGAGCCCATTCCTGGAGCTTGTCCAGGTCCCTCTGGATGGCATCCTGTCCCTCAGGCATGTCAACTGCACCACTCAGCTTGATGTTGTCTGCAAACTTGCTGAACATGCACTTGATCTTGCTGTATATGTCACTGATATAGGTATTAAACAGTACTGCTCCCAACACAGACCCCTGAGAGAGAGCACTCATCACTGATCTCCATCTGACACAGCCCTTTGAGCTTCCTGCACTTGCTGAACTAGTAATCAGCATCTCTGTTCCCAAGAAATAGATACATTGTAAGACTTTCCAAAATCCCGTGATTAGAGCTAATATGACAAATAATTTCCTTCATATCAGACTCTTCTAAAGAATTAATTGAAAAGTTAATATTTGAGTTGTGTTATGGAGAACAGATTTTTCAAATCAGAAGCATGTATTTGTGTCATTTAAATATTGTCAAATATCATTAAATTACTAAAATATTAAAATTAATTAATTAGTATTATTGAGGAAATAGTTCACCAATATTTAAATATATGGCTTGAAATTATCTTTAAAAGTTTCTAGAAATTGCACATCTCTATGAATTGTCTCAATTTTGAAAAGCTGTGTTTGTAATTTTTTTCTACACAGGAATTCCTTCACCTTTAGTAATAAATTACAATTTCCTGGACAAATTACATGTTTTGGCAAAGTCCAAAACTCAGCACATTATTGTTACATTAGGGCTGGAACTTCATGATCTTTTTCAGTTGGAGTAGGAGTTTACAGTCTTTTAAAGTGATCACCACTGAAATATTTATATGGCTTCAGCCTTGTGTTGACTAAGCCCATTCTGATTTAAAATACCTAGGTTTGATGTTGCCACAATCAATCTGTTTGAAGCAATGTATTTCTATTTAAACTGAGTTTGTGCCAGAATTGGATTTTTTAAAAGATTTTAAAATATCAAGTTAAAGAATTATTTCTATTGGAGTCTTTCTTCCCCTTATGCCATAAACTGTTCCACAGGTGACAGCAGTGGCTTGCAGAAGAATTTTGTATGGCATTTAACAGAGCTGATGAAAATTCAGGACATGGCAATGACACCATGACGTGGCATTTTCACCATCTGTGAAAAATGGTGGTTCCTATCTTAGCACCATGAAACACACATGTTGGGAGGTTTGTTCTATCCTCTGCCCCTCCATGGTGTCCCCTCACTGGTCTTAGGGGGAAAAAACTCAGATCTTTCTGACCACAGGAACTAGCAAGACACACAGAGTATGGTCAACTCATAAAACATGTATTTTGTACTGCTCTAGGCTGAGCTCTAAGGTACGTGGCTGCTCAGCAGGGATACCCTGAACAGCCTCTATCACATAATTAGGTTTACATTGCATTATTTCTTTTCCATTCCCCCCTTCATGAATAAACAACCTAACCATGTTTCTCAGTGGACGTGAGATTTGAAAGAGGCTCCTGTGTTATTTTTCAGACTCTTTAAGTGGGTTTTCCTTTCAAAGCTTTCTTTGCACAGAGTTAAATGAAAAAGTTATCTGTGCATCAACATGTATTTTGGAACCTAAGAAGGAAAGTAGACAGAAATACTGGAAGGCAGCTTATAAGGTCAGTCTTCTGGTAGGCCTTTCTTTCTGTGACTGACCAGCTAACTAACTTGTCATATTAATAAAAATATCTTTAAAATGCTTTTTATAAACAGTCCACTAAATTTTTGTTGTTCTATTTGAGGGAAAAAACAACCCATGTACTAGTAGGAAAATAGTAGTTACCAGACTTATGATTCTTTGATGTCATGCATCTTATCTAACAGTAGGCATTTTTCTCTTTTCTCTGTTTTGTTTGTAAGCTGCAAGTTGGTTTGATTCCCCCATCTTAACCTTAACAGTTTACAACCTGAAGAAAGTTTGAAATTCATCTTATCAGACCCTTCTAAAACAACCCAACTACTTGCACACACACCAATGCCATTTAGAGGCACTAGCAGCTCTGTTTAAAATCTGGTACAAATCAGGAAACAAGCAAAGTTCAAAGCTCATCCTATTCTAACACTAGCAGAATGAGATGATAAAAATCATGTTGTCTTGTAGCTTTTTCACTGAGGATTCAGAAAAAAAAAATACAAGGTTTTCTAGGAAACTGCTCAAATATAGCATAAAACAAAAATGGCAGCATTTGAAATAAAGCTCTTTTCCACTAAAGAGACTTTTCTGGTTTTCTGTAATTTAGTAGTTCAATAAGAAGCCTTTCTTTTTGACTGAGGACAAATTCCTCATAAATGTGTTGTGATTTCTGTTCCCTGAAGAAGTATTATAAAATGGCAACATTATGACTATATTTGAACAAGGTATATGGCCTTTAGATTCCTTTGTAGTGGACAGACAGAAAATTACTTTTGTTATACTGCATGGGACTGTGGACTATTGGATATTGATGAAGTCATACACAGAAAAGGCTCTGAAAAAAATGGTTAAGAAAAGAGGTCACAGTCAGAACTTCTGTTTTGTGATAATATCAATATATGGTATTAAAGTAGCCTATAGATGACTGGTAAATCATAAAATCCTTCATAATGATAAAAAATCATGAGTGAGTAATTCAGAGAAAAAAGGACAGCAGTCCTTATTTGTTTTCTGAATCACAGTCTGGCCTCTTTTCCAATTAATGCAACAGTAATTTGATTCTAGTAATTAGCTCAAGGCAAGAAATGCAAAGATGTGCTATGTAATTGACAGATCACTACAAGATCCTTCTCTGAATTATATACCTGTAAGCACAGCTGGAATTTTCACAACCGAAATTCTGGAAAACACGCTATGGACTCTATTTTCAATGTCCATTAGAATATGATTTTAAGAAATAGGAAAACCTATCAATAGTACACAGATACAGCTCACTCCTCACACACCTTGCTAAAATGAACACTGCATGTACACACCAGCATATACATGCTCATGTTGGCAACCAAGCATCTTGTATGATGGTTCTTTATACCTCTGCATGTGCATATAAAAATGGAAGGCAGGACTTCAACATTAAACTGGTTAGCTACTTAAACCAAAATATACATCTTTTTAAAGGGCATAGTTTCTTAATTACACTTCATCTTCTTTCACCTTCACGTGGCTTAATTTGTGGAGATATGGCAATGCAACTGTTACTCATGTCTGTGAGTATGAGTATCTGCATGAGTTACTCATGCCTATGAGTATAAAACAGCGTATCTGATATGGCATGTTGCAAGAGTCTTACACAAGCCCAGTTTTGCTGTTTATTTAGGCCAATTCACTGAGCTCCCTTTGCATCCACCCTCTTACTTTTTACTTAAGCAGTGAAGCTTCTTACAACAATATCTTTGTTGCATGAAGGAGAGTTAAAATGATGACACCTACACTTAGCATTTGAATAATTTTCCTCTATCCTATGTAATTGAGTTCTTTTCTTTCTTTTTTGACACCTGGAATGCTACACTAAGCTCAGAGATGAAAAATGGGATTTCTGTTATCTTCAAGTTGTTGCAAAGATATGTGTTGAATAAATCTAAAATACAGCATGGACAGAAATTCCAGTTTATTTTGATAATATAAATGTTTTTGTGAAAGCCCAGGAGCAGTTTACCTCAGTACCTCCAAAAATGAAGGAAATTTCTGATAAACGGAGTCATCATCAAAACAGTTCGTTGAAACACAATCACAGTAAGGGTGTATCTACAAGGATATCTTACATTCATGTGAATTCCTAGATTATTTTAAAGAGCAAAAAAAGAAACCTGAATAGAAAACCTCATCTTTCCGAGTAAAAAATGTACATTTTAACACATCTCAGCTTCTGCATGTGTGTGTGTGAGAGAAGTTGTCCTGAAAGTACATATTTTGCCAAACACATTTTCTGCAGAAATCACTTTTGTAAGGCTTCTAAATTTACACTTCTTCATTGATAGAGTGCTGCAATACATGGCTAAAAGCTCTTCAGAAGAGATAGGCAAGGAGGGAGAGGCGATGGGGTGGCTCTGTATGTTAGGGTGTGTTTCGATTGTATAGAGCTCAACGATTGTCATGATAAGGTTGAGTGCTTAAAGATGTAAGGATGAGGGGAAAGGCCAACAAGGCAGATATCCTGCTGGGAGTGTGTTATAGACCACCCAACAAGGATGAAGAGGGAGATAAAGCATTCTACAAGCGGCTGGCAGAAGTCTCACAATCGCTAGCCCTTGTTCTTGTAGGGGACTTCAGTTTACCAGACATCTGCTCGAAGTATAATACAGCAGATGTGAAACAGTCTACGAGGTTGCTTGAATGTGTGGAAGATAACTTCCTGACACAGCTGGTAAGTGAGCCTACCAGGGGAGGTGCCTTGCTTGACCTGCTGTTTATGAACAGAGAAGGACTGGTGGGAGATGTGGTGGTCGGAGGCTGTCTTGGGCTTAGCAACCATAGAATTCTCCATTCTTGGTGAAGTAAAGAGGAGGGTCAGCAAAACCA
The DNA here is from genome assembly GCF_000687285.1 of Phaethon lepturus. NCBI lineage: Eukaryota > Metazoa > Chordata > Aves > Phaethontiformes > Phaethontidae > Phaethon > Phaethon lepturus. Next base: position 457 of record NW_010551036.1, on the reverse strand, counting down.
CTACCATGGACTTCCGGAGGGCAGACTTCAGTCTGTTCAGGTCACTGGATGAGAGAGTCCCTTGGGACACAGTCCTGAAGGGCAAAGGGGTCCAGGACAGCTGGACATTCTTCAAGAAGGAAATCTTAAAGGTACAGGAGCAGACAGTCCCCATGTGCCATAAGAAGAGCTGGCGGGGAAGGCGATCGGCCTGGCTGAACAGGGAGATTTTGCTGGGACTAAGGAAAAAAAGGAGAGTTTACCACTTTTGGAAGAAGGGGCAGGCAACTCAAGAAGAGAACAAGGATCTCGTTAGGTCATGCAGAGAGAAAATTAGAAAGGCAAAAGCCCAGCTAGAGCTCAATCTGGCCATAGTCATAAAGGATAACAAAAAATGTTTTTACAAATATATTAACAAGAAAAAGAAAGCCAGGGAGAATCTCCATGCTTTATTGGATGTGGGAGGGAACATTGTCAC
>NW_010551035.1:58657-61180 GCF_000687285.1 Phaethon lepturus | reverse complement strand
GAACAGGCTGCCCAGGGAGGTGGTGGAGTGATCATCTCTGTAGGTGTTCAAAAAACATGTGGACGTGGTGCTTTGGGACATGGTTTAGGGGGCGTGGTGGTCTTGGCTTAATGGTTGGGCTTGATGATCTCGAAGGTCCTTTCCAACCTTAATGATTCTGTGGTTCTGTGATTCTGTGAAATTTTATAGCAAATTTGTGTTAAAAGGAATTCTAGTAATTTTTTACAGATATGCTTCCTTGTTCTTATCCCAGCTTTGATACTGACTCCTATCATGTTAGGTGAATTCTGTATACTGATTAAAACTTTGAGCTTTTCGAGCTTTTTTTTGAGTCGGTTTGCTGCCTTAGTGAGGAAATTCATGAGTGATAAAGTACTGTTCATCACACATGAGGTGAAAAACTTTCCTACTGGTTGGATTTGAGATATAACCTTGAGATGGGACTTTGCTCTTTGATGTCCTTCTCACATAGCAGGGATTGTGTAAGCACATATTTTATCCAGGTGAAAATGTAACAGAAATTTAGGGAGGCAGATTAGGATGGCTAAAATGCTGAATAATCCCGTTTCATTGTGGCTGACAGGATCTTCCCAGTCCAGATATACATACCAGCAATTCAATCTATTTTACTGTAATAGTTGAAGAGAGCCCCATTTTCTATTTCTACAAAATGCCTGTTGCGGAGGACGGATGGCTGAATTGTCATTTCTTGGCATCCTTTTGAGTGAGGAGCAGCAGAAATAGTTGCTGATCTTGTACAATGAGAGAAGGCAGGGAGGTTATTCATATCTTCCTGGGGAACTCCTTCATTTCATCCAACTAGAATGCTGTGTCCGTCTCAGAGATGAATCACACTTAAACATAAAAAAAAGAGAAATATAACGAATGCTTAGGTATGCACAATTGATAGTACACATTTACAGTTTGCTATATCATCAAAATCTGTGTAAAAACTGGAGGATTTTCTGACCAGCTTTACAGTAAGAAACAATTGGGGCTGTAGATGCAAGCTCTGACAACCTTAGAAGTCCTTGAATGTTTTACCAAATTTACTGCTAGTGTTCCCATTGCCACATCAGTCCCCATATTGCTGTAAAACCAAACCGAATTCAGTTCTGACGGAGCCCAATTCATTGCTTTCACCTTGAAACAAAGGTCAAGCTGGCAAACGGCTGGAACGAGCTGTTTGTTGCAGCTTTCGGATGGTGCCTGATTGCTTCCCAGTGTGTCCGTGATGGTAGTGTTGGCATGTTGGCCTGATCCTCCCTCCTCAGCATTGGGTCTGGGGAGGAGTGCAGCAGAATTAAACATGAATGAGATACCACCACTTACATCCTTGGTATCTCAGGTTGCTGCTTGCCTTCATTCATCTATTTTTCAATCTCAGAGGTCTGTTTCAAGCAATGAAGCAATCCCTAAAATTAGAGGAGCCTTGTATGCACCCAGAATTTCTGCCTATAGCAGTGTTATCGTGGCTGGCACCTGGCATTGCCTCCAAGCTCTTGTAGCCTGAGAAAAGCCAGGCTACACGAACCTGTAATGCATATTGGTCTTTCCTCGGATTTGTTTCCTTTTGTTGGGGCTTAGGAAGTCCATGTGCTTTCCATTACAAGAAATGCGGTGGTAGATATCAGATGTGGGGGCACCACTCACTTCCCACATATTATACATTAAAAGAATGTCAGCTTTCAGCACGAATTTATTATATTTCGTCACTACACTGAGCACCATCTTGAGAAACAGAGATCCAGCAGAGTTAAAGGTACAACCTTTAACTAAAGGAGATGCCATCCCAAAACTTTCATGTATTTAAGTCTCATTTTCATTCAGAAATGTTTCCTGACTTTCATGAATATCTGTATTATTTATAAGCTTTTGCTAAATACCGTTGAAGAAAACTTTTCAATCTGTGCACTGTTTACAAACAGTTCACTTCAAATCATCACTCTTCATCATATCTGTTAGCTCACGTGGCCTGTTTTTTTTGCATCCTGCTTGGATGCTTGAGATACATTCATAGGAAAATAATGAGTAGTACTCCTTCGGTACAATCTGTTTAACATTCAGAAATGTTTTCCAGAGTGGGAAACAGTTCTCCAATTCACAGCTATGCAGAATATGAAGAGTGCAACCTGTTGAATAGAAAACCTCTAAATTAGAACATAAATTAGATTCAATTATTCTGATATATATTCATGAATATTTTACTTAGTAAAACGTACGCAGTAAAATATTTAAAATGGTAGGCCTGATCCATGCTAGAAATAACTTCAATGTTCAGTATGAGTAATGACAGACACCTTATGCAACAGAACTTCTCTCTGCATTCATATTATCCCCATGTACAATACTAACACTTTTCATTACTGTAATACGTGACACCACAGCAATGTATAATCTCTACAGGTGAGTGTGCTTGAAGATTCAAGGTCTAACAGCAATAAAACATGTGGGCATCTTTACTCAGATGACTTAAGTTAGGCTTAACATAATGTAAAGATTACCTGACCAGATCCAACTTTT